>NC_056737.1:304395982-304408482 GCF_019279795.1 Protopterus annectens
TATTTTCTATGACATATTTTCAGCAACTAATCTATTTCTGTGTAGGAATGTATTGTGTTAAGTTGATTAGTATTTGTCAAGTCTTGTGATTATTAAAGCCCTTTTTACAAGTGTCTTTTACTTTCTTTTTTTAGTTCTAAAGACGATTCCATACATCATTAAAGACAAACGTGCTCAACTATTTTATTTTTTGTGTCTTTTTTGAGTATTTAAACTTTTCCACTTTAATTGGCGTGTCTCTTCATTCTGAAAAATGACTTTAGAGTCACTGAATATTTTTCAGGGTAGACATAAGGCACAGACAAAGCTCCATAACAGCTAATTAGTAAATCCATGATATTAAAATACATACAAGTAATGCCATTTGCAAGTTGACAGAAGATAGTCAGAATTCCAGAAAACTTAATTTATGCATAACACACTTAGCATTTAACCCTTAGTTTTTAACAAACCATGTAGTTAGGATGTCCACTGGGCATCTTCCACAGGAAGTATACCAGCTCCCCAATAAGAGGTGGCACCTGGGTAGACGTAGGACACACTAAAGACATTATATAACTTAGCTTAGCTAGAAATGCCTGAGAATCCCAAAGGATAAACTCTGTGCTGCTCATCAGATAGGGAGGTCTGTTCTACCCTGCTCCACTTGCTGTCACCGTGACCCTCACCAGAGCAAGCAGTATAGAAAATGTAATGGGACAGCTGTAAAAGGTTTCTTAGAACACTGAAACTATCTGATTAAGTAATGAATGTTTAGGGAATGGAGAGCATGACTGCGTATGATACACAACTGTGTAAAACTCATACTTATAATCACTGAAGTGTAATTCTGTTTTACTTACTGATTCTAGGATTGTGGTATCTTGCAGAATTCTCTTTACTCTGAAATACAATGATCTTGACGTTTAGTGTATGTAAGTAGCAGATGTGTATGGGGCACAGCCACATATATTGGAGGATTCACCTCCTTGCAAAAACACTTTTTACTGTTGCACCAGCTTTAAGTGATCACTGATTTCTTGTTTATTTGCACTGAAGTGCTTGCATGTTGGGGTGTTACATATTTATTGTGCAGTCTTTAGTTATGCAGCTTGTGGAATGTGCCACTACATGTGCTATCTGTGGCACAGGCCAGTGGCCACATATGACTGCATCTTTTCTGTCATATATTTTCCTGGTCTTGACTAGTATTTCCAGCCATGCCTCATCATCTGGGTAATAGTATTGTAATCCACATCCATGCTGTGTTATAGAAGCACAGGATGGAGCTGTCAGTGTTTAAATAAGTAACATATGCATTCCCATACAGCTGCCATGCTTCAGTGTCCACTGGCCAACACTGAAGTCCCAGAAAAGCTACCATCAAAGAAGCTATGAAAACATCTGCAAGTTCAAGCATGACTGAGCAAGCCATTCACTACTGCAGTATCCATAGAAGATCCATCAGAATGTGGGAGAGGGTAAGAGATCTGTGCCTCCCTAAAATGTTGGAAACTGATGTTTTACATATTTCCTGTGACTGGAGCGACCTGTTGTGACAATGTGGTGTCTTACATGGTCATGTCAAGCACTATATCCCTCAGTGTTATCATGTACAGTGGTAATATATATATATATATATATATATATATATATATATATATATATATATATATATATATATATATATATATATCACTAGTATACCCAAGGTGCACAGTGCCACATTCGTGTTTTGTGTTTCTTATCAGTAGCTTCTACACTTGATTTGTCACAGGTGTCCCCATCTTGTAGAAAATGGTGCAAGATGTATTGTATATCTTCTACCAGTGTACACATCGTTTTTATACAGTTTTGTTTGGCAGCATGCGCCATAAGACCTGTCACTGTCACCCCTGACATGTTTGCTGCACTTAGAAGATGTAAATGGAAAGAACATGCTCATCGCCACCATGAAGTGTCACACATACCATCAGTGTGCCACAGATGTGTATGACAGTATACACTAAGCAGTATACAACAATTACGGCTCAGTAGAGTGTGTTTCTGCCATGATTACAGACGGACTCATAGTGGCTCACCAATTACTGAGACAAGTAAAACTGCAACACAGCACACATCATATCACACATCTTCTGTTGAGTGGTATATTGGCACTTGAACTTCATTTCATTCTATTATATTTTGTTTTTACTCCACATTACTCTGATATGCTGTCTGCAGTGATCTATTTTCACTACAAGATGTCATCCAGCATAGTCTTGCTAGTCTGGTTAAAACCTCTTTGTTTACAAATATCAGATTGATAATCATATTTTCTTCTCTATCATGCTGATATGTTTGCTTTTGTTTTTCTCACACCTAGGCTAAGCCTAGAGTAGGTTTTTATGCATCATTGCTTTATCCTGGTTAACAAATATAAATACAGACATACAGACCTAAATAGTCTCATCTTCTATCCAAAATTCCTTGTCATAGATGAGGTTGGGGACATATGCTGTCATGTAAACTGTGAGTTTTGGCCTCTAATTAAGCTCTTTCTTCATCACCACAGTGCAATGACTGCACTACAGTTGGTTCTGCACACATCTACTAGCAGTCTCCCAATCACCTCTGCCTTCACTTGTGAACAACGCTCAAATGACTGCAGCACTGTTAGTGTGTACACTTGTACTAGCAGTCTCCCAATCACCTCTGCCTTCGCTTGTGAACAACGCTCAAATGACTGCAGCACTGTTAGTGTGTGCACTTGTACTAGCAGTCTCCCAATCACCTCTGCCTTCACTTGTGAACAACGCTTAAATGACTGCAGCACTGTTAGTGTGTACACTTGTACTAGCAGTCTCCCAATCACTTCTGCCTGCACTTGTGAACAAGACTCGAATGACTGCACTACTGTTAGTGTTGTACATGTGTACTAGCAGTCTTCCAATCACTTTTGCCTTCACTTGTGAACAAGATTCCAGGATACTTACATCACTGCTAATACCCCACCTGCACAGGGCAAAACATTCTTTTCTGGAAGAGAAACTTGACACCTGAATTGGAGATGCTGCTGTTAAAACCAGCTGATTGAAGTGGGGTTTATTTTTGTCTCTGGCAATGCAAATGTGTTAAATTCAGGGTGACTTGAATATGATTCTGCATATGTTACTCAGATAAGTTTGCAATTTACATGACATTTTAGTATATTAATTATTTACTTTTGTTTGTTTTATTTTAATTAGGGGACTAGATTACAGCCATGACCTTGCTGCAGAAATCAAATAAGTAAAGCAAAACCTTTGCAGAGAATTAAGACAAAAGAACATCAACAAGATATAACTGAATGAAAACAGTCATAACTAGCTTATAAAAACAGGAATAGCAAATATGTATATAAGAAAAAGATATAAGCACAATGTCAAGAATGCATTCAAGTCCCTTTGGGAAAACTGACACCCAGGCTAATTATTCCATCAAGTAAGAGTTGACCTGGTAGTCAGGGACTGGGAACATATATAGACAGCAACTTGACCTTTGACCAACATGTGGCCAAGGTAGTAAGCAAATCATTGTATGTCATCTTACTTATAAGTAAGGTCATGGCATCCGGATCCAAGGAGGTCATAGTGCCACTTAATTCCGCCTTTAAAAGACCCATCATTGAGTATAATGCTCACTTCAGCATGCTCCTGACCAAACATATACAGTAGTTAGAATGCACACAAAGGTTCCTTACCAGAATAATCTAGGGTATAAACATATTGTCCTGTATGGATCACCTTAAAACCCTATCTCTATAGTTGGTCTCCTATAGGTAATTGAGAGGTGATCTATGCCCGGCATACAAGGCATGCCTGGATCCAGCTCTGATGGACCTTTTACACATGAGCAAAATAAACATCAGAACCATTAAATCCAAGGATTTAAATTTTGCTTGCAACTTAACTAAGATATGTTGGTGAGACAGATATGTGTCTCAAAGGATCCACATGATATATAGTCCATTCCTAAGCTTATTTCAGCATAATCTTTGACCAGTGGATTGGAAATTGAAAATTCAGCCCAGGTGACAGACAGCAACTATGCCCAGACTAAATACTCGCCCACACCTAACCTTTAGAAACCTCCTAACATATCCCCACCTGATAAACGTTCATTATACATAAGGACGCAAATGCATTGGGTTTATAAAGGCCCTGGTGGTTGTTAGCCTAGTATATATCTGTATGTATCTATTAACCTATGAATCTATAATACGGCAAGTTTTGTTGCCTTTCTCTACCAGACCACAAGATTCATTCTCCATCTGGTAGCACTTAAGTAAATGTCTCAAACAGGCTATTTTTGTGACACAGTGTATTATGGCACAGACTGACAGCAGTTTCCATTCTTCATTATTAGCATATTACATTAGTATTTCCTTTCTAGTTTAAATTAAGTCATATACATGTATGACAGCACTAAAAGGGTTCAACACACCAAAATAAAATAAAATCTTGTTAGACTTTAAATTTTGGTGTTGTTTCTGGAACCAAAGATACTAGTATTTAGGGATCTGGTTTATCAGTTATTCTCTTAATTTGTAAAGTGTTAAATCTGATTAATGATCTGATAGAGATAACATTTCTAGGGCTAAAATCAATGACAGTTTTAGTATAACTTTTACAGAAGTATTTTGGTAAGGATACATTAAAAAGTATGGATACCTGGTTGACTGCTTTCTGTTTAAGTGTTCTTGGCTGAAGAGGTACAGTGGTCAGGGTGCAAGAGTTTAAATAAGGACATGCTGGTAACACTGATTGTAGGAAGATGGGAAGACATTCTGCCTTAGATAAAGTAAAGTAATGATGTACTGTTTTAGAAGAGTTTACCAAGAAGTGTCATATTTTGTTGAGCATAGTTTGATGTTTATGCAGTTTGTGAGACAGTTATTGCTGATTACAAGTAAAGCACTTGCTAATTTGGAAGCAAGTTCTACACAGCTGTATGGGCCCTCACTTTAAATTATGTGTATGTGTCCTAGGAAGGACAGAGATTAGTGTCAATATTGTCAATGGATGAAAAAATGAATGAATCTGTTAATAGTTTAATTTTTTAGCACAAGACTGAGCCTTTTATGGTTGACAAAACCATGCTTTTGTTATTTTTTATGTTGATATTGATTGAATCAGCTGTAGACAATAGTTAGTTCTAAATGATAACATTTTATTGATGAGCTCAGATGAGTGATAACATACCAGGCTGCAAGGTCATTGGTGTACATGAGTATGTAAGCATGGAGTATAGAATACAAAGAACAGGTTTCATTCATGGTTTAATTAATACAGAGTGGCAATGCACCTACTCAGTACAGGCTATGCAAAACCTGTTAACAAGATATTTTTTAAAACCACTGTAACATAGTTTGCTTGAATCCATATACTCTCAGTTCAGTTAGTAGTCTTTTGTGACAGACTGAGTGAAAGGGTATAGTTAAACCATTCCTTACAAGAATAGCAGTTAAGGTATGACAGGTTACTGTGACTTTTACGTAAAGACCATCAGCACTTTCAACAGTTTACCTGTGCAAGGAGCTGTAATGAAAATCTTTCTGATAAAAAAAAGGGATAGTTTCAGTACCATTCAGCTACAGGATCAATATGTTTGCATTTTGTTTGCAGATGTGATTTGAAATAGCTTGCAAATGTACTTGCAACTAATGCAGGGTATAGTGATACTGTCTTATTTGATTTTCCTCTGTTGGTGAGGTTGTTAAACTTTTGACAAATTTTTGGATGGCTGACAATATAATTTGTCTTTGATGTTAGCTGCTTTGCCTCGGACTAAATGTATACTGCTTGTTTCTAATAATGTAAAGCTCTAGTTAAGCTGAGTCGAGTCATTATTTAGCAGCTTCTTTGTGTTAGAAGTATTATTCTTCGAAATAAAACTTATTTTCATTTACCGATGTAACCTTTGAGTAATATTTTCCTTGCAGAGGTACTAATACACTTAAATGGAATTGGGGGCACTGCAGTGTTCTGTTTGTTCTGTGATACAAGACAGTTGTTTTGGCCAGTTCTATAAGTAGTTGTGATATTGAGTTAAGTTAAAAAGATCAATAAGTTAACTTTTTGCCTGGTGCATGTTGCTTTTTCTATGGTGGAATGATTAATAAACTGAGAAGCACAGTATGAAAATCTGCTGGGGATGTAAGCTAGCTAGTCATGCATGTTTTTTGACTCAGCTTCTACCTGCTCTTCCTAGGCAAGTGAAGACCCTTCACCTACTTCTTCCTCTGACACTAACAAAAGTAGCCCTCCCTTGCCTACCAAGGGCATCCCCACAGCCCATTTAATGTGGTTATCTCCTGGTCTTTGGTGGCTGAAAAATCTACACCAAGAAGACGAAGGAAAAGATGGGCAGTTTGAGGAACAACAAGCAGCTGCAGCAGAGTCGCCCATCAGCAGCTGAAGCAGAAAAGGAAGCAGCCTAACAACCAATGATTCTTTCATAACCTTCTTTTTGAGTGCAGGGGAAGGTACTATCACAGAGACTGGATGTTGTTCCATAGGTAGGCCAAGGAAAAGATGTGGAAAGTAGGGAATGGTGCCTGAATGAGTCAGTAAATTATAAGGTAAAGAACAAGTTGTTCTGAAGTAAGTAAACCACTAACAGTCCCCCACAAGCACAGTAGGTGTTCCCAAAAAACATAAAATGTAAAATTTCAGTCAAAAGTAAAACTTTTCATCATAAAAAGTTTGCATAAGCATTTACATATCAACTCCCTTAAAATTCAATGAAAGTCTAAACACGTTTCCTACCAAAACACAATCATTTTTACAGAAAAAATATAAGTTTTCTTCATAAAATAAAAGTTAGTGGAAGGCTTTCCCCAATGGTGACTTATACCCAGTTCTTGAAGATTGCTAATCAATTGATTTCTACACTCTCTTTGATGTCAAAAAAGCTCTCAAGCTTTTTGCACTCAGTCTATACTTTTATGGAGCTGGTCAGCATCATGTAATTAACATAGGGCAGTAATAATAGTCTGGGACTTCACGTGGTCATAGTGGTGATCTGTGAAGAAATGCACTACAAGGTTATGCAAATCCCAGACTGTCAGCATGACTATGGAAATGCAGAAGGCTTTTTTCTGAACATGCCTCCCCATCTGAAATGTGTGTCAAGATTAATGCATAACAAGTAGATGGACAGCTGCAACAATGTTAAGAGGGTTTACATGTATGCTCATGAGTTCTGCTCATAAACATGAATCCATAATGAACTCATTTGCATACAAAGTGTGTAAATCACTCTGGAGTTATGCCAGCATGCAGCCATTTTTCCGTCAAGTAAGGAGATGCAATGGGAGCTGATATGGTGCTTCAGCATGCCTGGACATTTTTACCAGATGGGTTGCTTGGGTAAATGTTTCATTTTGATGCTTGTGCAAACCTGGACATTTTATTGAAGGGGTGAAATGTGTATTCCAGTGTTTGTACATACCTGGAGATATCACTGAAGGGGTCACTTGGGTGAATGTTTATTTCAGTGTTTATGCATACCTGGAGGTATTGCTGAAGGGGTTACTTGGGTGAAATGTGTATTTCAATGCTTGTGCATACCTGGAGATGCTACTGAAGAGGTCGCTTAGGAGAAATGTTTATTTTAGAGCTTCTGCATACCAGGGCATGTTGCTGAAGGGGTTGCTTGGGCAAAATGTTTGTTTTCATGGTTGTGCATACCATGGTATGTTGCTGAAGGAGTCACTTGGATGAAACATTTATTTTAGTGCTTGTGCATACCAGGACATGTTACTGAAGATACTGAAGGGAGTCACTTGGCTGAATGCTTCTTTCACTGCTCGTGCCTCCTAGGAAATGTTACTGAAGCGCCTGCTGGAGGATATAATTCATTTGTGTCAGGGAAGTGCTTGTTTATACATGGTCAGACTGCTGAAGTGATCACTGGGCAAAATAATTTATTTTGTCATTTTAGTGTTCATGCATACTTAATTGGAAATGCAATTGCATTCTGCCTACCTAACCTGCTTATTACATGAATGCATTCTTTGTACATAATGTACCTTCCACCTTATTACCCCCTTTTCTGGGGATTAATCTTATTTACTGCCATCTTACAAATGTTATTTTTTTTACCATTCACAGATGATTTACAACCTCTGTACAACTCAAACTCTGTACTTCTTGTTCTCCAATCTGTAAGCATGTATGCAATGTTTGTTCTTCTATTTTGCTGTTATACTTAGCTTAGTTTTACTATATAATATTACAGTTTGCTTAATTGCTACTATTATTTTCTATTTCTATGTAATATGGAGCTTTTCTCCCCGGGTCTCCACTGAAAACAGGCTCCTTTAGCCCAGTGGACCTCCCCAGTCATCAAACTGGAAATAAATAATAATAAATAAATAATACAAACTAACAAAGGGGTTGCTGGGGGAAATTATTTGAGTGCCAGGAAAGTGCTTGTCCATACTAGGACAAACAACTTCACAGATTGCAACTCCAATATCAAAAATGAAGCACCACATTTAAGAATGTATGTACTACAGGGATGTCAGACTATGACCTGCAAACTGCCTCATTTGTTTACCCTGTTTTGCAACACTTCTCATTTTCATCTTCTTATTTTTTAGGCCTTGCACATTATTCTAAATGGCCTCTATGAATCGTATGAATCGTATCTTTGCTATGCTCACTCATAATCATCAGTTATACTCCTATCGTATTTGCGCAAACAGTTATGAATACCATCCTTACATCTGAGTTGTTCATGCTTTCATTACTATGAAGTGTATTTAATTTGAGCCACAGTCTGATTCCAGTTTTATTTCATTATTAGTGTGTGTGTGTGTGTGTGTGTGTGTGTGTGTGTGTGTGTGTGTGTGTGTGTGTGTGTGTGTGTGTGTGTGTGTGTGTGTGTGTGTGTGTGTGTGTGTGTGTTTTATGCAGACTTGATATGCATTCAGATTAGGTTGTATATTCCTGGTATTTGGCGCTGTTTTTATTTATTTATTGGTTTTAATGTATTTATTTATTTTCTTTAGTATTTCTGCAGTTGATATTTTTTCTCTGCTAAGTGACTTTCTCAAGATGGTGGCAGTTTGTTGGAATTTGAAGTCTAAGAAGGAGTAGGGATTTATAACCGAATGTGAGGTCCAGGTGGTCTGTATTAGCTTTTTACAGTGCATGGGACAGATCTGATGCACATGTAGCTTGCAGTCTGATTCGTCAGCTTTCCTTGACAATTTTATAAATAAAATTTTGCTGCATCATCATAGTTAATACAATTCTTCTAGACTCATTAACTAACACCATAGCCCACTTAAACAACCCCTAAATCAAAATCAACACATAATTTAATTTAGAAAAGCCAAATTAAAAAATGAAAACAGTCTTTATTTCCCATTCATTAGACTGCCAAAAAAATTCTTTACATTCTGCATACAAAAAAATCAATGTTAACAATATTAACGTTAACAATATTCCTGAAAACAATGCTGCCCAACTAAATCAACCCAGTAGAAGCCAAATTATTTCCTAATAGAATGAAAATAAATTGAAATGAAAGAATAAAATAAAATAATAACTGCAATCAGCAAACAGGAAAACAGTATTTTATGCAAAAGGCAACAATTCTATCCAAACTAGTTAAAAAATAAACTAAATAAAAATGTAACTAAACTACAAATTTAAGAAAGAGCAGATGACAATGCAGTAGTGAAATGTTTTACCTGAAAGTCATGTGCATTCACATGCTATGTGGTTATTTTATTTAAACAGGAATGTCTTCATTAAAGACTCTAAAGGTCAGAATTAAATGCATAATAATACATGTTGACGTACATACACACATATAAATTCACTAAAACTGAAATTACATTGCTGACAAGCAATAAAATCTAGTTGATTTGCTGTGTTAGTTTAGTAACTAGAACTGACCTGCTAAGATACATGCACATTCACACAATCACAAGCTCACTCACACAAACACGCTTGCGGTAGAGTTACCACCAGTTCTGTCCTGCAAAAAATTGAAAATGGCAAATGTCCTGAGACTAAACAGTTATTTTGTATCTGAAATACCTAAATATTATAGTAAACAGAATATGCAACTCAAATACAAGAATAAGCTCAAAATATGACATTTCTACAAAAAATGTCCCACTTTGGGCATTTGAAAAGGTGGCAACCCTAGCGTGTGAGCATGCAAAACACACATGGTATCTGTACAGAACATGGATTACATAATTAAACCCTGGTCTATGTATAATATAATTAGGAGGCATGATTATTTTTTTTTGTAATTTCTAGCTGACTCTTATTGTTTATATTCATGATATCAGTTTTGAAAGGGACACAATAGGAAAACTAGAAGTTTTGCCTCTTTTAATCACATTTCCAAGTAAAAGTTATCAATTCAAAAAAACATGGCATGTGTAGGCCAATAATAAAACAGGAACTATAGGATGACAAAGAAAGTGGGGAACAGGAATGTAAATTTGAGAGATGTGCAAGTTTAGTATTGTTTCTTAAGGATAAACAGCATATTGGAGTACAGCAATAGTGTTCTGGCACTCTGTTACCTCAGATATACCCCAACATAACACATCAGAGATACTTCAAGAGCAGCTAACACTGGGCAAGACAGCGATTCAGGTCATAGCCTGCTATAGATCCCCAACCATGTCCCAAGACTCACTCTCCACATTCCTAAACACCCTGGAGAATATTAGGGTCCAACCTAACACTCTCATACTGGTCGACTTCAACTACCCCTCCATAAATTGGGAAAACTATACACTTTCCCAATGTTTCCTGGAATTCATTAATTCCAATGCCCTAGACCAGCTTGTTCTTACCCCCACTAGAGGTAGCAACATCCTTGACCTGGTCATTACTAATATGGGCTACCATTGATCTACACTAATAGTCAACTCCTCCCTGGTTAGATCTGACCACAAACAAATCACCTACGAAATCCACAACCCTCCCACCCCCCTTGCAAAGGTAACCACCATGAAAAACTTCTCCAAAGCTAACTTTGGGCTCCTAAAAACAGAGGTGGCTAACTTCACAGCACCCATGCAAATGGAGAATAGTTGCATGACTGCCAAATTATACACCAATCCACTGTACGAACACATACACAAATGCATGGATCTCGCCATACCCAATAGAACCAAGACACTCTCTTCTAAAAAAAGGAAGCCAATCTGATGGTCCCCTGCCATAAACAAACTCTACAACAGAAGGAGGAAACTTATGCGGAATAAGGTAAAGTCCCAAGACTGGAAAACCTCCCTTATCAGCCTCAACAAAAAGTTGAGATCCCTCATCAAATCCTCTAAAGCTAGCTATGAAAACGGAATTGCAGCAGATAGTAAAAAGAACCACAAGGCCTTCTATAGTTATGTAAAGAATCTCCATGGCAATACCCAGATTTGCTCTGAGTAACTG
Organism: Protopterus annectens; assembly: GCF_019279795.1. NCBI lineage: Eukaryota > Metazoa > Chordata > Ceratodontiformes > Protopteridae > Protopterus > Protopterus annectens. The sequence goes on from NC_056737.1 coordinate 304,407,412, forward strand.
CACAATGGTACCCCCTATACCGAGCCAACAGATATTGCCAATATACTGGCGGACAGATTCAGTGCCAAATTTACCCCTCTTTCCCCCACCAAAGGACCAATCACAATACCAGCAGATTGTCAGGCACCCAGTATTACTGCTGCACAGGTTAAAACATCACTGCCCAAGGCCAAGAATACAGCTTCTATGGGACCTGACAATATCCCTGGCTGTGTTCTACATGAACTACAGCGTGAACTGGCACCTCACTTGTGTGCACTGTTCAATCACAGCCTCACCTCAGGCTTTGTCCCTACTGAATGGCGCACTGCTGCAGTCATCCCTCTCCACAAAGGAGGAGTGACTACAGACCCTGAGAACTATTGCCCCATTAGCCTGAAAAGTCTGATATGTAAAGCTATGGAATGCATCATCATGGACCTAATAAACAAGGATATAGGGAATCTCCAGACTCTGGATCCCACACAGTTTGGTTTTGTGAAGGGTAGATCATGCCTGCTCAACCTAGTCAACTTCTTTGAGTCAGTCACCAGAGCTGTGGATGAAGTCAAGGTGGTTCATACAGCCTACCTTGATCTGGCCAAGACCTTTGATACTATTCCCCACTCAGGAATCACAGAAAAATTAATTAAGTTGGGCATCAACCCCTATATCACTAGGTGGGTTGCAAACTGGCTTACAGATAGAACCCATAGTGTGGAAGTAGCTGACTCCAAGTCAGACTGCTGACCAGTCATGAGTGAAGTCCCACAGGGTTCAGTCCTGTGTCCTCTCCTGTTTGGTATCTACTTCTCTGAAGTCCAGGCCAACATGAAGGGACTCTGGATGACAAAGTTCGCAGACGATTGCAAGTTTGGAGCTATTATTAACTCCCCAAGTGATGTTGACATCCTACAGAAAGGCCTCACTGTGACCAACGAACCAATGTCAAAAGATGCGTCGTCATCCCCTTTGGGAAAAACCCAATTCCCATGAATTACCACATCGATGGTAGTCCACTGAACACAGAAGGCATTATAGGAGATCTGGGAACACAGGTTAACAGCAACCTCTATTTTGACCCCTACATTG
>NC_056737.1:304413482-304555982 GCF_019279795.1 Protopterus annectens
CGATTATCAACACAGGTGCTGTAGGGCCAAGGTGGAAGAGGATTAGAGTAAGTAACAGATGCTGGCTCAGGGAAGGATGGCAGCCCAGATCATTACATAGAAGCATGAAGAACCTGGCAAATTCCACACTGCAAAAGGTATACTGCTTAGTCAGGTGGTTGCTCATGTGCAGAAGCATGCATTGACCTGCTGAAGGCAGCCATAGCAGAGTGTGAAAAGCAAACTCTGTGGTAACAGTCTGATGATACACCAGTATCCTGCAACCATAGCAGAGTGTGCAAGACACACTCTCTGGTAGCAGTCTGACGCTACACCAGTATCCTGCAACCATAGCAGAGTGAGCAAGGCATACTCTGTGGTAGCAGCCTGATGCTACACCAGCATCCTCAGTCTTCTGACTGGCACTGCACATGGATCAGCTAGAGCACAGGGAGACTAAGACAGGTCTGGTACTCTTGGTGCAAGAGAAGAGGAAAGGAGCTGATGCCAGCAGATAGTCAGCTAAAGAAGGCTAAAAAAACAGTGCCCACATGTTTCTCACATATCTCTCATGACTCTGTTCATAGGTTCATAGGTTCATACTAGGCTATCTGCCCTAGAGAATTTATAAGCCTGGCCAGAGTGTGTTTGGCTTTCGCCACCCATTTTAAATTAATTTTGCTATGCCCTTTTTCGAGGTTAGTATAATGTGCCTCTGTCTAACAGTGACACAGAAGTGATACCAGGGGTAAACCTACGATCTCCCATCCACTCATCAAGATTCCTCTTGAAGAGAGTCAATGAGGGACTCTACCTAACCTGGACTGGGATTTTATTCCAGAGTGAAGGCAGCCTCTGGGTTATGAATCTGTCCCTCCAGCATGTCCTATTTATTTAGTGCTGAGGTTCAAGTCTCTCGAGCGTGTAGCTCGATGGGATTTGGATTTTCTGAGGTGCAGCATGTCCATTAATTCCGGGTTGGACATGGCTTTATACATCAGGCACAGATTGCCTCTGAGCAGGCGGTATGCCACTGAGTAGAGCTGGAGTTTCTTTAACCGGGCAGCATATGGCATCTGTTTGAGCCCTTTGATCCTCTTGGTGAGGTACTTTTGGGGTCTTTCCAGTTGCTGCAGGTGTCTGGTAAGGTACATCCCAAAAGGGGCATTGTACTCAATTATGGGCCTGATGAGGGATGAGTAAAGAGGCACGATGACCTCCCCTGATCTAGATGTGAATCCCTTCATGATTAGGTGGGCTATATAAAATGTTTTTCTAACCACTTTGGCCACGTGGTTGTCAAATGAGAGATTGCTATCAACTTGGGTCCCCAGGTCCCTAATTACTTCTTCTGTACTTAATGGATTACCACCTATGTGGTAATTTATGGGCACTTTGTTTTTGCCAGAGGGGATGACTATACACTTTTTGGCATTTAGCTTGAGGCCATGGCTCTGGCACCAGTTGTCTGTTTCTATGAGGCCCTTTTGGAGGATGCTTGTGTCAGCTGGAGAGTCAATTATGGTGCCCAGTTTGCAGTCATCTGCGAACTTGGTCAGCCACAGTCCTTCCATGTTGGCCTGTACCTCCAAGAAATATATACCGAACAAGAGAGGTCCCAGGACTGAGCCTTGTGGGATGCCACTTGTAACTGGTTTGGAGTCTGACATGGCTCCAGCAATTCTAACCATGTGGGTTCTGTCCTTGAGCCAGTTTGCAACCCATCTAGTGACATAGGGGTTTATATTTAAGCTGGTGAGCTTATTTATAATGCCTGAGTGGGGTATTGTATCGAAGGCTTTTGCGAGGTCCAGGTAGGCTGTGTGGACCACTTTCCCCTCGTCAATGGCCTTGGTGATTGTTTCAAAGAAATTGACCAGGTTTAAGAGGCAGGATCTGCCCTTAACAAAGCCGAACTGGTAGGATCCATTGTCTGTAGGTCCCCAATATCTTTATTTATGAGGTCCATGATGATCCTTTCCATAGCTTTGCAGACCAAGCTAGTCAGGCTTATGGGGCGATAGTTTCCAGGATCTGTTGAGGCACCACCTTTGTGGAGAGGGACCACTGTTGCTGTATGCCACTCTTTGGGTACATATCCTGTAGTAAGGCTGAGATTGAACAGTAGTTTTATGTTTGGGTTTAGTTCTTCTTGGAGTTCATGTAGGACGCAGCCTGGGACACCGTCTGGTCCCATTGATGCTGTGTTTTTTGCTTTGGAGAGGGCGGCTCTTACCTGAGCATCTGAGATGTCAGGGGGCAGCACTCTGCTGGGATAGATATTTGCCCTTTTGGTGGGAGGGGGGGAGAAGTTTGCGCTGAACCTGTCAGCTAGGATGTTGGCAATGTCTGTGGGTTCGATGTATTTTTTGTCATTTTGGACTAATTCTGAGCATATCTGGGAATTCCCACCCAGGTTCCTAACATAACTAAAGAAAGCCTTGTGATTATCCTTAGTGTCCTGTGCAATTTTTCTCTTGAAGCTGGCCTTAGACGATTTTATGAGTGCCTGCAGTTTTTTGCTAATACTGATCAGAGATGCCTTCCCTTTTTGGGATTTTGCTCTATCGTGTAGTAGCTTCCTCCTTCTATTGTATAGTTTGTTTATGGCTGGGGTCCACCAGACAGGACATCTGCCTTTGGAGGATTGGGTCTTGGTTTTATTTGGGATTGCATGATCCATGCATTCCTGAAGGTGTTCATAGAATGCGTTTATAAAGGATTCTGCGGTCTGGGCAGATTTTCCACAGGCTCGGGGCTTTGAAGGATTCCACCTCAGTTTTGAGGAGTGTGAAATTTGCTTTAGAGAAGTTTTTCACTGTGGTTTTCTGGGCAGGGGGTGGGGTCGGGATGTGAATATCCAGTGAGATTAGTTTATGGTCTGATCTTACCAGTGAGGGATACACTTCTAGTCTGGAGCATAGAGTCCCCATGTTGGTGATAATCAGGTCCAGTATGTTTTCCCCTCTTGTGGGAGTGGTAACAAGTTGTTCTATAGCATTTGAGTTTATAAATTCTAGGAACCTTTGGGCTAGGGTGTTGGAGCTATAGTAATGCTCCCAGTCTATGTTTGGGTAGTTGACGTCGCCCAATATAATGGTGTTTGGAGAGACCTTCATATTTTCCAGTGTTCTCAGGAAGGCCGAGTGGGGTTCCTGGGTTTGGGAGGGTGGTCTGTAGCAGGCTATAAACTGGAAGGCAGTTTTACCCACTGTTAGTTGCACATGGATAGTCTCTGATGCTTCGTGCTGTGCCACCAACCTGGAGGTGTGGGTATCTTTGACGAATATTGATACTCCCTCCTTTTGTGGTTCAGTCCAAGTTTTGGGGCTGAAAAGCATGGTATGAGGTATAACCTGGTAGTGCTGGGGTGCTCTCGGGAGCCTTGAACCAGGTTTCTGTTACTGTACAGATATCGATGTTCTCCATGCTAAGGAGAGTTTCAAGTGCGTGCATCTTGAGGTTTAGACTTCTGGCGTTGAGTAGCATTACTCTTAGTTTCTTATCCCTTGTGATACCTATGGAGGTGGGTTTGTCTTTTGAGCCTTGCCTAAAAAAGGCACTATGGGGAAGCAAGAGCCTTTGCCAATATCCAAAAGCCCAGGGGTGACAGGTGCAAGCCGTCCCTAGCAAAGCATCGTGGCTTGTCGAGCATGTCATCCCAGGCTGACAGGCATTGGATCCCCTTTGAATGACACCAAGACTTAAGCCAATTGTTGAAATTGATCATCTTGTCTTCATATTGTGGCATCATTCTTGGTGAGGGTAAGATGCTACTTAAGGTCAGGGTCATACTGGCCTGGGCTACATGCTCAGAGAGCTCCTCTATGTCTCTTTTCATGTAGTCCAGGGAGGTATGTCTCAGGTCATTCACACCAGCATGGACAATGACCGAGTCATATTTGTACTTGCCTTGGAGTGACCTGAATGCTTGCGTTATGTGGCGGATCCTAGCACCTGACAGGCAGCTCACCGTGACCTTCTCCTTGTTCAGCCTGGTGAGCGGGAGGTCAGTGTGCCTGACGATAGAGTCACCTATTTCAAGTGTATCAGGTGTGTTGTTTAGCCTTAAGGGCTGTGACTGTTCAGCACACTGCCTTTGTGAGCTATGTGTTGCACGTGTTTTGTTTTGGGGTAGCGGTTGCTTGGGTGTCTGCTTTGGAGGTCTCTGCTGCTTAGGCAGATTTTTTATTTAGAGCCTCCGAGTATGTTTTTGTGTGTTTATGTGTTTGGTTTGCTGTCATGGTAGGTCTATGTGAGACTGGAATTGTAGTGAGTGTGGTTTCCTTCTCCTAATGACTGGTTACGCCAGTACTAAGTTGAGAGAGCTTATTCATCAGTTTGGCTATATGGTTGCATCTCTCACATGTGTTGGAAATTGTTGGGAGGAGGAGAGGGTTGTCTGTGTACATGAGGCAGTTGTAACATTGCCTCAAGATTCCCAGATTCACCAGCTGGACCGGAGAGATTGACAACTGACCTTTGGACATGCTAGAATAGTATTGAGAATTCCTTTATAATTGAAAAAAAGGGCCAATGGGGAACAAGATACTCAAGGGGAGTTTGTGAGGGTGTAGTGCTTTTAATTTTTTAGTGCTGACTTATATAATTGCTTTCGTGAGCAAGTGCCAGGTAACTTAAATGCAATGTGTTACAGGTAACTTAAATGCAAAAATGACAAACAGTAACTTTCTTTCAAGTGAAACAAGGAAATAAGTACAGTAAGCAATGCAGATATCACTAGGGATCCACAGAAGCGCTGAAAAGCCGAGTTTTAGGTGGAATTAGCATTTCAGGGAAATAACATGCAAACAAACAACAAGCATACAAACAAAGCTAGATTCAGCAGGCCTGGATCTAGTCTATGCTACAGCAAACAAGGTGTACCAATTTCAGTAAGAAACAGTTCAAATATGCAGGCACTATAAGCCTTTAACCAGAAATTCCCAGCTCAGAAGGGCAGAGTCCAGCCTCTCCTCCCACAAGAGTGCAGATCACGGACCTTCTTAATGTAAAATAACTGGCCTGAAGCCCAAGTGCTTAAACCAAAACTAATACATTTTTAGAATAACAGACACTGAGCCCTCAATCAGCAGTTCCCAACTTAGAAGGATGTAAGCTACCTGTCCTGCCACCACAGTGCAGGCCACAAACCTTCCTAATGTAAAACAAGGCTTAGAATGAGTTACACCAAGCAGTAATAAATACAACTGAGTACTATTAAGATGATGCAAAAGCAAAATAAAGTAGGAAGAAACACAAATACAGTAAAAGCAGATACATTTTTTTTTTTTGAGTGAGCAAATGAGATGGGTCCAGGAGTTACAGGACAGAAACAAGTGCAAATGCAGGCCTTCAAATCAGAAAGTTGAGAGAGATGGAAGACCACCCAAATGGCCAATGACTACAAATTCTGGGCCAGAACCACTCCTTATGTGGTAGACAGGTTTCCTAATGCTTACCACTCCCACTGATAAGCTAGAAAGCTTCCCTCCAACACAGAAAGGCTTGGGGGGGGGGGCTCAGAAGCTTACAAACAGTCCTGGATACAGCAAATCTCTATCTGGGACACTAATTACAGGAAAGGTAGGAAACAGGCTTACAATTTTTTTTTTTCAGAAAAGTAGCAAAAACAGTAGTAAAAACAATTCACATGCAGTGCAAGCCGGCACACTTGAGTATGTAGCAATATTAGTCCACACACAGTTTGAAAAAATTTAATTAAATTAAAAAGGACTAAAAGCAAGTGCAGAAAGGGTTTATTAGGTACAGGGTTGCCAGATTTCCAGCCCCCCAGGTAGGGACAAAAAAAAAAGAAGGTCTCTCACAAAAAAAAAAAAAAAAAAGGTCAAGAACAGTAGCTCTGCACTAAACACGGGGCTTCTCGTGTTTAATGCATTGCAGTTCCACATTCAACACAAGTAGCTCCGTGTTTAGCGATCAATCAAAAAAAAAAAAAAAACAAAGTGGAGGCTGGCCGGGATTTAAATCAGCAGGGTGGGACTCGGGATCAGGCTGCTGATCTCGGGACAGTCCTGCCCAAATAGGGACATCTGGCAACCCTGATTAGGTAGAATGCGGTAAAGAGTTGGGACTGGGGGAGTGTCCCAGATCAAATCCACAGTGGGGCGGACACTGCAAAAGCCACCAAATTTAAACTACAACCAAGAACAGGGGTGGGGGGGAGACAGTTTCAACAGAGATGTGAGGAATCACAGTGCAAAATTATCAAACCAGAAAAATATATACTGATCTCTGTATATTTGCAGAACAGTAAGACAACAAATACCTAAGCAACAATTTAGCTCTATAATACAGAATAATACAGAAAAATATACTCAGCTCTATATATTTGCAGATAGTCTTGTAAGGCTCTCTCTCAGGGCACAGGTACCAATTTAAATGCAGACTGTTTTTAACAGGTCAAATTAAGGGAACCTGGAGTTAAGCAACACACAAGCTATAAAAACCGGTTATATCAGCTGAAGACAAGGCAGAAAATGAGGGGGGGGGTGGGGAAGACAGTTTCAACAGAGATGTGAGGAATCACAGTGCAAAATTATAAAACCAGAAAAATATATACTGATCTTTGTATATTTGCAGAACAGTAAGACAAAAGATATCTAAGCAAGAATTTAGCTCTATAATACAGAATAATACAGAAAAATATATTCAGCTCTATATATTTGCAGATAGTCTTGTAAGGCTCTCTCTCAGGGCACAGGTTCCAATTTAAAATGTAATTTAACTAATAACCGAATCTTATTGCAGTATAACTGTGACTCTCATACTGAGTGCTGTTACTTTTGTAAAAGGCACACAAATAATGTATGTGCAGTGTGAGGTGATCTTTTTAGACTGCATAGGGTAAGATGTCAATTTTTATGTGAAGAACAACAGGTCCATTGTTTTCACAAGTACAAGGAAGTAGACAGAAAAAAAAAAAAAATATATATATATATATATATATATATATATATATATATATATATATATATAGCACATCATAATATCATCAACCTGTAGTGCATCATGGCCTTGAAATCACTACATTCCATTTCAATGAAGTGCGAGACAAATATTGGCCACCTAGTCTCCAGATGGAGATATCTGTTCCAATCACAGCTGTCAGTTTGGAAAAAGCATCATTAGCCATTACTTTTTTCTCTGGAACTATTTGAAAACAATGTTGCACATGTACCAAATGTAAAAAAGGACACTTTGCATGGTGTATATTACTGTACAATTCACAACACTTAATTTTCCACTTTTTTCTGCCTTTCTCTGTCACTGATTTCACCTTACCTGCTGTATTTCACTGCAAAATCTGTATAATAGCAACCTTGTTTGCAAGTCTATGAAGGTTTCTACTACAAATGGTGGAGGAAAGACTTCTTCCTAGCTAGTCATGGGAGAATAAGGAAATGCAGAAAGGAAAGGTTTGGTGGAAAAAAGGCAAAAAGGGTGAAAGGGAGGAGAAAAATTAAGGCTAAGTACATGGACAATTGTGAAGGTACACAATAAAAAAGTCCAGGATGATGAAGAAATTAGCAAGGAAATGCAGTGAAGAAGTGATCCAAGAAACCAAGATCAAACATATTGTCAGTTAAATGCTGCAAATAAACTCCTTTAATTTGATATTGACTGTATAAGCTGTCAAAAGTAATAGCACCACAAATAAGTGTCTTCACATTTTAAGTGATATTTTACTTGTCTTTACCCAGAATACTTTGCTACTGTATATACTGTATGCAAATTTAAGCCAATATCCAACATGCAATCATTCTGATGGTATAGTCATCGTGGCAACATGGGCAGATGAAACTAAATAATGCATCAAAAATACAACATTGACCTTTTATTGTATATAACAAATTATAATGTTAGAATTTACAATACAATTGCTAATGATCTATGCAGGTTAACTGAATAGCTTTGCCAGCACTGACAATTCTCTTTTTTGTTGGCAATGTTATTGCACTTACAAAGCAGTTTGTACCTTGTGATAAAAAAGTCACTGAATGCTCTTTGCTGTAATGTCTAACAAACATCAGTTAATAACTAATTGTTCAGTATTTTGGCAGACATATATATGCATAAATTTTATTTGATGGAACTTAATAAACAAATGTGTTAAATTGCATCATTTAACTGTTGGGTTTGTCTGATAGATTAACTGATACAACAGTGTCAGTTTAATTAACAGTGTGTGTGTGTGTGTGTGTGTGTGTGTATGTGTGTGTAGGGGTTATTTTAAGAAGACTTATATGATACATGTTTAATGCCATGGTTTTACTCCGAGAACTACAAACATTCCTTTTCTGGCACACTGGTATCAATGATCTCTGGAGCACCCTGTAATGTATTTACCATGTCTGCTCTTGCAGACATGGGTTGCTGCTCTGAGGTGTTTCTTTTTCCATTTGTTGTGCATCTTGCCCGTTTTTGTTTGTCATTTTATTAGGAAGCATGAATACCAAAGAATATTGACTGTGCATTTGTTTACAGTGCCTATCATTGACCTAGTTCTGGACTGTACTAGATAGTTATTCCAGGGCAGCAGTGCTATCTAGAGAAGTAGAGATGGTAGGAGTGATACAGGATACTTAGATAAATATAGTGATGTTACACAGTAAAGAGACTTTTTTCATTGATTCACTAAAAACCAGGAACCAATACCTTCAAATGAAAAAAAGGATAGAAGGCACAACAGCCGAGGTAAAAGTGTTGAAGAATGTCCTGTATTGCTGCCAGAGTTCAAATACAATAATATCCGAGGTCCATAAACGTAAAAACAGGTTTATTGAAAAAACACAAAATAAACAACGTCGACCTAGGTTTCGTTCACACGAACTTCTTCAGAACATCTAAATGTGATATAAAACTCTTTAAATATCTTCCAAATCAACAATGAATGGTACCAATTATCCAATTAATTACCCATTGACAAGTTCTGAACTGTTTCTTAAAGGAAACGATGAAAATGTTAAAACAACAAATAAAATAAATTGAAATAAAATATATGTTACCATGAATTAAAGGCAGCAAATACATATACAAGTGATGTGTGTAGTAGTTGCGTGTGTACTTGTACAAAATATAAAATTGTATATATATGTAAAATGTATGAGTAACGTACATGTATTTTATTGTAATACGTCCTGGGATAAATTAATAAAGGTAAATAATAAAGTTATGTATATTTTCTATATTTACAATATATCACATTTAGATGTTCTGAAGAAGTTCGTGTGAACGAAACCTAGGTCGACGTTGTTTATTTTGTGTTTTTTCAATAAACCTGTTTTTACTTTTTTCATTGATTCCTTAGTGTATTATACTACCTGTCCAAGATCTTTGACCCATATTACCATAACATATCCAAAATAATCATCACCAGACAAGTATCTTTTACCATCATAACATTTTATGATGGTACTTGGAACTTGCTAGGATCTTTATTTCCAATATGTTACCAATGCTTGGAAGTACTAGCAAAGTATTCATTAATGTAAGTACATAGTCTGTCAGTTTAGTGAAGAAGATTAAGGTTATGAGTTGCCCACAAGCATCATCATTTCATCCTGGGTTAGATTCCCTCAGTCTACATTTGTCTATTGCTACAGTATGACTTGGAGTGAGTCACTTAACCAGACAGTATTTGTGGATCACTCCAGAAAAAGAAGCACCTGTGCCTAATGGGCTTTCCTAGTTAACAGATAAATGAAGCACACTATGATATAATTCTTGCTAGCTGGATAAATAAATAAAATCAGAACTAAAGGTTCTATTCAAAAGGGTACAAATTATTTTCTGGTGGATTATCCAAAGAAGCTGGAAATTTTTTTGAAACTGATAGCCCAAACTCTGAGATGTTTAGATCATTATATCAATCTATCTCATGCCCACTAACTATAGGCTTGTAAAAGCCTCAATGTCTTTTATCGAGAATTTCATCCAATATTCCATTATTATTTTATTAAAGCAATAATATCTAAGAATTGGAATATAATAAAAGAAAATAAAGATTTACTTGAAAAGGTATGTAGGTCACCAAAATTTACAATTAGACGGGACAGGAATTTTAAGCAACTGCTTGAAAGGATTAATAACAATAAAAGTAGTACCCTTAATAAAGGTTTACTTAATTGTGGTTCATACCCGTATTGTAAATTCATGTTGGTTAGTAATTATATTAAAATTAATAACTTTGATTTGAAAAGTAAGTATAAAACTAACTGTAACTCTAAAATGGTGGTATATATAGCCCAATGCCAATCTTGTCCATGTTTCTATGTGGGCAAAACTGTTTGGAGGCTTAGAGATAGAGTCTACGAGCATATTTATAGTATTAAGAAATCTATAATGAATAATGCTCTGGCTAAACATGTATTTGAACATCCCACACATACTTTTAAATTTTGGGTCTTGGATCAAATAACGTCTAATATTAGGGGTGGTCCTTTTGAATTATACTTGGAAAGGTTGGAATTAATATGGCAGATTAGGTTATATTCTTATAATTGGCCAGGGTGAATGATTTATGTTCTATTATGGCATTATTAAAGCTTAGGAGCCTTAATAGGTAGAATTTTATTTTATTTTATTAGTTTATTATATTGAAGGTATCAGGGGTTTAAGGTTGGTCACTGGTTTGACAGTTACTGTTTTGGTAGCCATAGTGAAATAGTTTATTTATTTGTTATTATTCATTTTTATTTCTATTTTTGATATTATATGCAGTCTAATCAATTTATTTTGTGGATTTTTATGAATATATATATTTTTGATACAAGTGCATAAAATATTTTTAAATTGTTAATACTGTTTAAAAATCATTAGGGCAAATACATGTTTACGGTGTTGTATCTTTAAGATAATTGTTGCCTTTTAGTATCAGCTGATTGTGGTAGGGTATTTAAGTGAACTGATTTTAATGATCTGGTTTCTCTGAAGAAGTTCGTACACTGTATGTACGAAAAGCGCTTTAGGTAATAAAGTCATTCATAGTCACAGAATATGTTTAAAAGCAGAGAGGGTGACAATCTGTATCTACAGAGTATTAATTGCCAACAGTGACACTTTACAATCACTTGACCATTAAGATTTGAACATGTAACCCTTCTAATGAGCTGCTGTCAGTTATCCTGATTTTAGGCACTGCTAGTTCCTTGCTCAGATTGCCGAGTTTGACTCACAGGTACTTGAGGATAATAGTTCAAGGTGACAATTGTTAATGTTAAGCTAGAGAATTCACTGTGTAATACTTTAAAGCACTTGTAGTTGAGGCCCATGGGATGCAGGCAAATGACCCCTTAAGGACAGACCAGTGTTTCAGCTACATTTTTCCTGAATGCCCATGACTTTTTACTTTTTTTTCTACATCTTTTTGGGGGATTTTCTGGCCAGGAAAGCCAAATCCCACTAGATGTAGAAATGCATGTTTCAGCCTTTGCATATGAAAACTGTCTTGGCTAGGTCTTCCAGTTTTTACTGAGTGGTTTGTCTGTGTGACCTTTTAACCCTTTGGTTTGGATGTTATTTGAAATACTTTGCAAATGCCCGAATGTTTATAGACATTGTGTGATTTTATGTTCTGTATTTCTAAAGTATAGTCAAACAATCAACTTATACTGTACTGTTGAAGTCAAAAAAGGCAGAAATATACATGTCTACAGCTAGTGGAATTTGGCTTTACTGGCCTGCATGTGCCATAAAATAAAAAGTAAAATGTTAAAGGTATTCCAAAGCCATGTATCTGAAACACAAGTATAGCTTTAAGGGGTCATGTGCTTACATCTGGTAATTCTCCACTTAAGGAGGTTTAATGGATTACACAATGACAACTCTTGCTTGGCTGGATCTTTCTTGCAATTTTTACTGAATGGTTTGCCTGTGTGACCTTTTTATCCTTTGCTTTTAATTACTAATATTAGGCAGATTGCAGCTCACTTCACTATGGCATGAGACTGTAGCACTTTTAGTTAGTGATTTGTATGTGTTGTCAAAGGTCATTGTACTTTGGAGAAACAGGAAGTAGGTTTCTCATTTCTTAAAAGATTATTTCTTTTCGGCACAGTGACCTTGTAGTGAGAATTCTAAAGTAAGGCAGTTGGGGGCAGGGTGGGGAGTCCACACATACTGCACAAATGTTTTTTTTTTTTTCTGTCACATAATATGACAATAAGGTGTTGTGTGTATAGGGGTGGATGGGAGTGAAGTCTGTCCACACTGAAAATAAAACACTTTCTGGAGCAAGACAGGAATTTGAAAAAAAGCAACATTGGTTTAAACTTCAGTTTTTCTTTAGATTAACAAAATAGGACATTCTCAAAATACTATCTTTGTAATTTTACCATGGTATTTATAATTGAATTATGTATAGTACATATTTTGTTGTACTTACTATGCATTAGTTTGACAATTTATTTGCTTTTGTATTTGAAAATGCATTAATATGTTCCTCTTTATTTTTCGATTTCTTGTTACATTCAGTAAAAAGTATTTCGGTAGAAAAAAGGAATATAAAACACATTTTTTGTATTTCTGTCAAATTTCCTCATACAATAGAGGATTAGCAGAAGGTGACCTATCATAACAATTTATTATATGTTTGAGACATGCTTGCCAAGACATTCACCCAAAGAGTGAAGATCAATAGATGAAATATGGCATCCAACTCGAGAACATATAATAAAGGGTTATGATCAGTGCCATGATCATAATTTTTTATAATGCATGGAGCTTTATCTGCTCCATGTGCTACTACTTACAGGGGGAAAAAAAACACTAATTGTTTTACCAGCTTACAAAGCCACAAACTACTAAGTGAGCACTGTCAGATAGTGTAAGAAATTCTATTATATTAGAAAAAGTCGGGGTCACAATACTGGCACAGACAGCAGGCAGAAACAAATCTGTTTTTCATTCTGCTGCTGTCATTTGCTGGTCAGTATTGGCAGGTTTAACTGACTAACAATACCTGATCTTAACAACTGAAGCAAGGGGTGCTTAATATTTGTTAATATTGGGTCTCAATCTGTTAAAGATCTTAACTGATTTGTCTTTTTCTAGATATCGGAGTGGAATCACCGTATTCCATGCATTACTCTATGATCATGGGTACACACATTACAAGAATATATGTAGTTGAGCTGTCATTTATGAGATATTCTAGCAGAGCTGCTATAATACAAGCTCAGATGTCTCTTGGAAAGGTAGTAGACCCGATTTTAACCACAGCAGAATTATGGTGTAGAATGGTACATTAGTAAAGTGTGGCAATGACCCTACCTACTAAAACAGCAGTGTAGAATAGCATTAGCTTTATTATTACACATGAGGCGGGTAATGTCAGCAACCCTGCCTAATGTGACAATACACTGGAGGAAGGAGGACACCGAATGCATCATGCATATTATGCGACAGCTATGCAAATGGTGAGTGGGGTGCCAGCCCCTTTTTGTCTCTATTTACAAGAACCTAAATAATTCTATATGCAGATTTTTTATGTAACTCTGTGTTGCTTGTTTTCTTCCTGTTTATCATGTCTACTTCAACAAGGCTTTAAACACCTATAGTTAAAATCATACTCCCAAATACAGACTTCTTTATATTTGGCTGGCCTATTGTTCTTGTATTTATATTTTATCTCTTGAGCTGTCTGTGTCGGCCTGCTTACTATCAAGAATGAGCAAAGTGGGTTTAGCATAATGCTTAAGGTCATCACCAAAGTCGCTCCCCATGCTCACAGCTGCAGTCCTTGTATCCCAGTGAATATTTAATTAACTGTAAAATTGGCAGATCTTAGTGCAACTTAGATAAGTTTGATGTTTTGCACAAATAGGATTTTATTAGTTGAGGACTGATACATTATAAGAAAGTCATGTGGAAACCATTTTAATCCAGTAAGAATGGTGTGGGCATTATTGGGTTTATCATTGGGAGGACAAGACCACATACCAAGGCAGACAGTTAGCAAACTTTTAAATCTCTTACCTAACTTTCCATTGGTTGTCCTTTCATGTTTCTTCGTACTGTACTTATCTTATCACCAGTGTTATTTACAAATGTCTGAATATTAAACTCTAAGACCAGACTCAAAAAAGCTGCTAAAACCTTAATTTCCAAACAGAACAAACTTGCTCCTTTTCCTCTTCTGTTCCTTCCTTCGCCCCTCTTTTCTTCTTTCCTCCCTTCTTTCCCTTTACTTTTGTAGAATACCATTGTCCCTGCATTCTCACATAACATCCAAGATAAAGGGGGGGGGGGTCATTTCTGGGATTTAATGGATTTAGCCAAAGACATCGACAAGCAATTTGGAAGAATCTCACATGATGCTCCTGTTGGGAACAATGGACTGCACAACTGCTTTATAATCCAATGCAAGGACTACCTAATTCAACCCTTAAAATACCTGTACAATATTTGCATAACCGAGCATCATGTTAGTCCAGAGGAAAAAATAGCACATATTAATAAAGGTGTTCCACAGGGCTCTATCCTCTCGCCCATACTATAGTCACTGTTTATGCTTTTGCTATTCTCTGTATTCACAAATAACCTCCACACTTCAACCCTCCATTCAACATTAATCCAATATGCAGATGATTCCATGCTAATCTGTGCATTTTCTTCCCTCCATGAATTACAATAACAGACTCAAGCATCTTTCCTCTCTGTAGAGAGATGGCTTGCCAACTCTCAACTCATACTAAACCCTAATAAAGCTAAACTACTTTTTTTCCAACCCACTCGTCACACATCTACAAGTACCACCTTCAACATCCATTCTCTTAACAACACTATTATCTCTCCTGTTATACATGCTAAACGTCTATGCATTGAAATTGATCATAATATGGCAATTGAAGTCCATATCTCACATACAATAAAAAGGTGCATAAAAAATAGGAGCACTCTACAGAAACAAACAGTTCTTAACAGACAATACTAGAGTCACTATAGCATGCACCCATCTCATTTCCCAACTCCTATATGCCTCCCCAATTTACACCAATCTTAAGAATTCCGATTTGAACAAACTAGCAACCTACTATAACAAGACCGCCAAATTCGCTACCAATAGTCCATACAAAACACATCACTGTGTCCCCCTTAAACAACTTAACTAGCCTGAACTTCCTCACCTTCTACTCTACAATCAGCTCCTACTAACACATAAAATCTTTTACCTCCCCAAAAACCACCAGCCTTACAACATTTGTTAACTCCATACACAATCTCGAGGGCCCTGCGCTCCAATAATAAGTTTTTTCTCAAGGCAATGGCGGCTCGTGGCATTGGACTGCAGGACTGCAGCCCCCCCCCCCAGCTGTGTGAAGAAAAGAAAAGAACATACATTTCATTTTGTAAAATAAAATAAACTGGCTGGCTAGTGCTCTAAGCGACTCCGACTAACTCGCAAAGTCCCAGAACTCGAACTGAGCATGCTCTGTGAATTCCGAGTTTTGTTTTCTTTTTGGTTTCTGTAAATCTGGACTCAGACTGCTGTAACAGCAGTCCAGATTATGGAGAGTACTGCATCAGTATGTGATGCCCACAAGTCTGTGTGGTTTAACCACACAGTAAAGTGGAAGGGGGTCAGACTGCCATGTCTGCAGTCATGTACATGACGTGGATGGCAGGATGGCTACTGATTGGTTCTCACTCTTTTTCTGAAAAAGCGAGTGAGAAACGATCAGTACAGGCAGTGCACAGTACGTTTCATTACTCTACGGTGGTGGTGCTACCATTGCAAACAGCTTTTTTTGAATTGATTCCTGAATCCGTAGCTACTTCATTTCTTTGTTGTTCATGATCATGATGGAGACAAACAGTCAGTCACTAAAGATTATTAGAGGTTGAATGAGGACAGGAAGAGAGGTAGAAGGGTAAGGAAGCCCCCATTTTAATTATTTAACTATTAATTGGGAAATTAAGTTATGAGGCCAGGAAGTCTTTCTACTTTGGTAGAAATATTTTTTTTACAAAGATTGGCTATATGTGATGGAGAGAATCACCTAAATAATTCTTAGATCAAGGGGGTTTGATAAGCTATTGTAATTCAAACTGAAGTTTTTTATTAACATTTGTTCATTGGATGGCTAGAAATGTTTAGGGAGAATATAAAATTGATGGGTCATTTTTATTTTTTTCAGTGGTAAAAAAGTAGATCTGTTGTAGCATGCGTACTTAAGAGTTATGCTCTATGTTCTGATTAACTGCAGATTTTGTAGGCTTGCGTATCTACTCCATGGGTAGGTTCGTAAATAATGATACTGCATATAGGAGACTAGGAACAGAAATGTGAGCTATGGGTAATGTAAGCATATTCTGCCGGATGCACTTTTATTCTGTATAACTTAACAAGCTTTTGATTTTTGTTAATTTAATAGCATGCTAATCAGATTTCATTTTTTTATCAACAATAAACATAAGTTGGTATTTTTCAGTAATGTTTTTGTTCCAGAAGTTGAACGAGTACAAAAATTGTTAGATATTATGTAGTTCTGTGGTATAGAGGAATAAAGCCCTGACTATGGTGCATGCAACCAGAGTCTGATTTGTGGCTAGGTTACGTGTATTAGCTGGTTGGAGAGGGTAAGAATGAGGTGCTGCTGCTTACTTGGCCAACCTGGGGCGGGGCAGCTGTGGCTTTCCAAGTGGGTGACACCATGTGTGAGCACTATACCCTGTGGAGTTTGAGCCTACTGAGTACACCCTACCAGGTATATTAGTACTGAAAGCTGAGAGGAATTTTGCATGCAGAGGTGCACTTCCCCTCAGAGGACAGCTATACCATAGCCTGGAAGAACTGTTGAAGGTGGAGTAGGAACATCCAGAGGGGAAAGTGAGAGGGCAGGCTGCCGCAAAGGACCAGAAAGCTGGCCTGTTTCTTATACCCGACTCTTGCTATCTGGAAACAGAGGATTAAGTGTGAATTTGTAGGCAAGAGCAGATCGGCAGTAGGGCTCTTGGCCAGCCTGGAAATGATAGGCTTCCCCATGGAATGAATGGGCTGAGTGGGTGCAGGTAGATGAGCAGCTGGGTGAGGTCCTGGGGGCAGAGGAAAGTGTCATGTGTTGTAAGTTAAATAACAGGATTTGGTTATATTCTCATGTAGGAATGCTCCAGACTTGGGCAATCATCCTTTGAATGTTTTAGAAGATTTTTTTCAGATTTTAGGTGATTTATTTTTATCAGAATACATTAATGTGGAATCATCTATGACTGAATGAATTGAAGCAGTGGACATTAAAAAAACAAGTTAAAAACAATTGGGTCAGATGTATACTTAATGAAGTCAGTTGGTCTCTTCAGGTCACTTAGTTAACATCAAACTTGACTGCTAAATTGTAAAGAAATGTTTATTAAACCCTTTTTTGATATATAAAAGCATAAGTGTTTGGTGAATGGAAGAAATGGGGTGCGTGGTGAAATTGGGGTATTTTGTAGAAGTTGTTGCTTGACAGTTAGAATGGAATAGTCATGATGATTTGTGACCAATGAACAGAGAACTTAGAGTGGTAATCTTCATTGTGATTGTGACTGTACAAGGACTAAACTACGGAACTGGGATGGATTGTTTGCAAAATATATAAAGTTTTTGTCAGTCATTGTAGTGGAGGAAGTTGATTTTCTGCACAATCATCAGTTTCTTTCCTGTTAAACAAACATGTGAAATCCATTTTAGTTTTTCTCAAAGTGGTTTGTTTTTCTAATACCATGATGGGAATGGACCTCATTCCTATGTCAGGCAGTATTAAAGTTCATGCAGTCAGTATTGCTTCACTATTTGTTAGCCAAGAGTGCTCTTCTCAGCACCTAGAACTGCCTGCTCCTGCAGTTAGGTGTATTGGTAGCATACTTAAGACAGATTGTATTTTTTAGTCCTATCAGTCCCATTACTGTTGAGACTGTCTAGGAATTTTCTTCCACCTTGCTCTTGTTTCTGCTCAAATCCTGGTATTTATGACTGTGTTGTTTGCCACTTGAGACATTGTAACAGCTGGCTGTAGCAATTTCAGTGATCAGTGCTTATTTAGTCTTTTTTTCCTGAATTACTATATTTTTTGCATTTAGTTTTGAACTTCTGGTAATAGCTGTTCCCATGTGATATACACTTCATCATTCTGTGTAATGTTTTGTGGTTCGTATTTCCAGTGCTTCTCAGCTACTTCTATACTGTAGCCTTTGCATAATCCACAGTGCAACAATTTTGACACATCATTGTGTCTTTCAGTTTAAAGACCCTTAGCCATGAATATATGACGCACAAAAATGCGCACAAGCCTGAGAGATGTTTTATGCTGGCTAATGCAGCTTGAAATACACAGAAGGTGCAACTGGGCTAGGTATACATAGAATCATACAAAATGTAACTCTGTACTGTAGACTGCAGTGTGAAAGCATATGTGTCCATTGTAAGTAAATGGTACTTCACCTTTCTGGATATTATAAAGACATCATCTTCTCATTTTTGAGGATATCAGTTCTAGATAACTGTCACTGTTGAAGTGACACCCTGACTCCATGTGCAAAACTGGAAAAAAGGAGTCATGGAGGGATGGATGCATGGCTTTATCATCATCATCATCTTTCGGCTGTTCCCGTTAGGGGTCGCCACAGTGGATCACCTGTTTCCATTTCTTCCTGTCCTTTGCATCTTGCTCTGTCACACCAACCATCTGCATGTCCTCTCTCACCACATCCATAAACCTTATCTTAGGTCTTCTTCTTTTCCTGTTACCTGGTAGCTTAATCCTTAGCATCTTTTTCCCAATATACTCAGCATCCCTTCTCAGCACATGTCCAAACCAACATAATATTGCCTCTCTGGCTTTGTCTCCAAATCTTCCAACCTGGGCTGACACTCTAATATACTTATTCCTAATCCTGTCCACCCTCGTCACACCCAGTGCAAATCTTAACATCTTTAACTCTGCCACATCCAGCTCAAACTCCTGCCTTTTTGTCAATGTCACTGTCTCCAACCCATATAACATAGCTGGTCTCTCTACCCTCTTGTAGACCTTCCCTTTCACTCTTACAGGTACTCGTCTGTCACAAATCACTCCTGACACTCTTCTCCACCCACTCCATCCTGCCTGTACTCTCTTCTTCACCTCTCTTCTACACTCACCGTTACTCTGAACTATTGACCCCAAGTATTTGAACTCATCCACCTTCGCCACCTCTACTCCTTGCATCCTCACCATTCCTCTATCCTCCCTCTCATTCACACACACACATATATTCTGTCTTAGTCCTGCTGACCTTCATTCCTCTTCTCTCTAGAGCATATCTCCATCTCTTCAGGGTCTCCTCCACCTGTTCCCTACTCTCACTACACATCACAATGTCATCTGCAAACATCATAGTCCATGGGGACTCCTGTCTGATCTCGTCTGTCAACTTGTCCATCACCATTGCAAATAAGAAAGGGCACAGAGCTCATCCTTGATGTAACCCCACCTTCACCTTAAATGCATCCCTCACTCCCACCGCAGACCTCACCGCTGTCACACTACCCTTGTACATATCCTGTACCACTCTTACATACTTCTCTGACACTCCTGACTTCCTCATACAATACCACAACTCCTCTCTAGGCACCCTGTCATATGCTTTCTCCAAGTCTACAAAAATACAATGCAACTCCTTCTGACATTCTCTGTATTTCTCCATCAACAGTCTCAGAGCAAGCATCGCATCTGTAGTGCTCTTTCCCATCATGAAACCATACTGCTGTTCACTAATCATCACATCCCTTCTTAACCTAGCTTCCACTACTCTTTCCCATAACTTCATGCTGTGACTGATCAATTTAATCCCTCTGTAGTTACTACAGCTCTGCACATCACCCTTATTCTTAAAAATCGGCACCAAAACACTTTTTCTCCATTCCTCAGGCATCCTCTACTTTCCAAGATTTCATTAAACAATCTGGTTAAAAACTCCACTGCCATTTCACCTAAACACCTCCATGCTTTCACAGGTATGTCATCTGGACCAACAGCCTTTCCATTCTTCATTCTCTTCATAGCTATCCTTACTTCCTCCTTGCTAATCCATTGTACTTCAGGATTCACTATCCCTACATCATCCAACCTTCTCTCCCTCTCATTCTCTTCATTCATCAACCCCTCAAAGTACTCTTTCCATCTCCTCAACACACTCTCCTCACTTGTGAGTATGTTTCCCTCATTATCCTTTATCACCTTTACCTGCTGCACATCTTTCCTAGCTTGGACCCTCTGTCTAGCCAATCGGTACAGGTCCTTTTCTCCCTCCTTAGTGTCCAACCTTTCATACAACTCTTCATATGCCTTAGCCTTCGCCACCTCTCTCTTTGCCATGTACCTCATCTCCTTATACTCCTGTCTACTTTCTTCATCTCTCTGACAATCCCACTTCTTCTTTGTCAACCTCTTTGCCTGTATACTCTTCTGTACTTCCTCATTCCACCACCATGTCTCCTTGTCGTCCTTCCTCTGTCCCGATGTGATACCAAGCACCTTTCTAGCTGTCTCCCTTACTAGCTCTGCTGTAGTTACCCAGCTATTTGGTAACTCTTCACTGCCACCCAGTGCCTGTCTTAACTCATCCCTGAACTCCACCTCAGAATTACCCTTTTTCAATTTCCACCATTTGATCCTTGGTGCTACCCTCACACTCCTCCTCCTCTTTTTGATCACCAACGTCATCCTACAAACCATCATCCTGTGCTGCCTAACTACACTTTCTCTGGCCACCACTTTGCAGTCTCCAATCTCCTTCAAACTGGCTCTCATACATAAGATATAATCCACCTGTGTGCATCTTCCTCCTCTCTTGTATGTCACCCTATGCTCCTCCCTCTTGTTAAAATACGTATTCACCACAGCCATATCCATCCTTTTCACAAAATCCACTACCATCTGACCTTCTGCATTCCTTTGTTTAACAACATACCTACCCATCACTTCCTCATCCCCACTGTTCCCTTCACCAACATGCCCATTTAAATCTGCTCCAATCACCACTCTCTCTCACCCTTGGGTACAGTCATCACCACTTCATCCAATTCACTCCAAAATTCTTTTTTCTCATCCATTGCACACCCAACTTGTGGAGCATATGCACTAACAACATTAATCATTACACCATCAATTTCCAGCTTCATAAACATCACTCTATCCGACACCCTTTTCACCTCCAAAACACTCTTTGCATACTGTTCCTTCAGAATAACTCCTACGGCTTTATAATATCCAGAAAGCCATCCTCTCCTCATTGATGAATATTGAGCAGTGGCATTAATTTTGTGGCCCTGCTTTTTATTTTCTTTTTTTATCTCAATATCATTCGTTTTTAAGGTTTTCTATGAGCATGTGCTAACTGACCCATGGATGAATTACCATTCATGAGGATGAAATCGTTGAATTAGCTGAAATACAGAACATTACAGTATAAATGAATGTAGAAAAATCTCAATACATGTTTATTGGAGGAGGGGAATAAAACAGGTGAATAACTGTCACTTTTTGAGTGGTGATGCTTTCTTTATTCCTTACCCAAACCGTAAGAGAAGAATGATGGAAAGTCATAAAAATGAAGTCTGGGAACTAGTGGCCTTACTTTGTAATTACCCCTTGATAATGAAATGTTACCTTAATACAATAAAGTCAAAAAAGTGACAAGAGCTTGCTGGCAGCCAAAAGCAGAAGCCATCCATTCTGTTGCCCCGATAACAGAAACGTTATTCAAATAATCATGTCATCTTCTTCTGGAACATTGTCATAAGTCTCCAACCTCCGAATTCTGGCCTGAATTTCTTGTGAATCCATTTCCTGTAAAACCATTGGCCCCAACCTGTCATGCCTAACAATAGAGCTCTCCTTAAATGAGCACTGCTTGTCCAAGTAGCCTTCTCTTAGAGCATTGGCAACACAGCTGTCAACGATTTTATCCCATGAATTTTTCACCCAAGTCACAACCTATTGTATCCTAGGCTTCACAAAGTTTCCATACTGATTTCTCTCCATTCTATTTTTAATGTTGTCATTGAGTTCCATGTGCAAATGGTCCTTGAATGGCTTGTTTATTGCAATATCAGGAGTCTGACGATAGGCAGTCATTCCTGCAGGAATCATTAGTGATCTATTCTTCTCCATACAAGGAATTACTTCATGCCTTTAGCATGGTAAGTGCTGGCTGAATCCCAGACTAGCAGACCTCTTTCGCCACGTCACAAAACAAGTGGCAGCATTACATCGACCTACTTCCTTATAACTGCTTGTGTGCACCAGGTTTTTTCGGTTTCAAGAATGTACATGCCTGAAATACGTTCAGTCTTATCTTTCTTGCCCTTACTAATGATTAGAGGTGTGGTTTTCTTTCCCTCTAGATGAATTGCCAAAATACAGGTAACATGTGCACTTTTGTAACCAGTGGAGGGAATGTAGATTGACGAGGCACCCTTCTGATTAATTGTTGTTTGAGATCCTTGCCCCATAAACACTGCAATTTTATCCATAGCAATCATGTTGGAGAGTTGGTATTTACAAAAGTCGATGCCATCAACAAAGGACTTGAATGCAAGTGCACGTTTAATAACTTCAGTATCTTCCAGTTTGAACAGTGTTATTGATCTTCTTAGAGATAGTTCATATCACTGAAGGAAGCCATCCAGCCAATGTTGTGATGCTTTGAATTCTTCTTGGGATATTTCTTACTGTGGTGCCATTGCAAGGGCAAATGCTTGAATATCAGCCCTGCGCACAACCAAAGCCTTTCTCTCCTGTTATCAATCCATTCACAGATGATGTCTTCCAGCTCAAGAAATAATGGTTGCTGACCTGATTCACACTTGCACTTCTTAGCATTTCCCTCCTCGGCCTGTTGACTGAGGTTACCGTTAAGATCCACCTTCTTCTCTTTGCAGAAAGCCATCAGATTCTTTCCCTGGGAGTCCTCCATGATTTCTTTCTTGTACTCAATGGAATAGCTCTTTCTTTTTGTACTCATCTTGTCTGGGGGGGTTAATTGAAGACTAATGAGACAGGAGTGGCAACACAAAACGGCGACGGTTAAGAAGAAACAACCACAGCCGTTCGTTATCAAGTGTGCACATTTTACGTGCATTGTCTGTACTTTGACCAATCAAAGTACACTTGCCAGTGTTTATGGGCCAAGGATCTCAACCATCAGGTTTGAGTGAGGATTAGGGTTGCAGTAAGAATCGTGGAGGACTCCCAGGGAAAGAATCTTACAACTTTCTGCAAAGAGAAGAAGTTGGGTGCCCAAATGATCCGAAAATGGCAAGCAGAGTATGATAACCTCAGTCAACAGGTGTCAATAATATTATTATTTTATAATTCAACACGTCTGTCGTGTGTTGTTCACAAACTTAACTGGGGCTTATTTTTGGGGTAGGGCTTATATCATGACCACCCTAGGTGCCTTATTCTCTGTTTAGATCTTATTTATGGAGAAATAAGATATATATATATATATATATATATATATATATATATATATATATATATAAAAAGTAGGAGGTAGGGAGCCACAGGGTCTTGATCTATGACAAAAACACATTTTAAACTGAAATGTTTCACACTTTGACAAAACTACTGACTCAGTAAGTTTGTTCTCATGAACTGAGACTCATCTGTTACTTCATCAGTATTTTATGACTATTCCTTCTGTGTTCTTTGCTACTTTTTATTACCAATAAAGATTTTGTATATACTTTTGCATGAACTGGCCTTCTTTTCCTTAATCTGAAGCTTTCACATTTCTGAATGCCTTTCCTGTTTTAGTTGTTGTTTTCCATCTTTCATTATATTTTCAGAATTCTGCATGTTTTCCCATCTTTGATGTCACTTCATTAAAGAACAGCAGTGCTTTTTTCTTTTCTCTTGTTTTTCAGATATGAATGTTATTTTACACAAATCATCATTGCTTCTATAACAGTTTTTTTTATACTGACAACATTCCGCGACTACGTTTATGCCTCCATGCTTCTGAGACTTTTCTGCATTTTATTAGACCTTCATGAAGTCTTACAGTCCTTACTTTTCATTAGCTTGACTCTATAGTCTAGGTGATTGTGAATTACATTTCTTAGTGGTCACGTATTAACATCTTGTTACCTCTTCCAGATTGAGCATCCTGTTTCCATTCTCATTTTTAAAGTACTAACTCTACCTTCTTAGATTCTAATACTAGTTGTCTAAGAGCCATCCCTTGTAAAATCAAGAAAGATCCTGGTCCTTAGATACAGTCACTCCCAAGTTAGCAACAGGTTTATCAAAGTCCGTCTCAACAGTACTTCCCCATTTTATGCCATGTGCAAGATGGTATCTATTATTCTCACAGATTTACTCTGAGTACGGAAAACCACTTGCTGTTGTGCTCACGTCTGCATTAGCCAAGTGCATTGGGACAATAATATCCATGGCTACCCAAGGCACCTAGAGACAGCAGACAAGTATGGTAGGCATCCGCAGCAGGATGCCCAATAAGCATGCCAGGGGCAATAAAAATGCAGCGTACAATGGATAATGCATTATTAATAGTGTGTGTACAATGGATAATGCATTATTAATGGTGTGTGTACAATGTATAATACATTATTAATGGTGTGTGTACAATGGATAATGCATTATTAATAGTGTGTGTACAATGGATAATGCATTATTAATAGTGTGTGCACAATGGATAATGCATTATTAATGGTGTGTGTAGACCATTACCCCCATTCACAGTGTTTAGAAACATTGCCTAAAATATAAACTGCACCGTAAGTGTGACTACAACAATATGCAGGATTTCTTCAATGTCTCCACATGTTGTATATTTATATAGGCATGTACTGTAAACCAAGTACAATACACATAACTTCCCCTGTCACCATGCATTGGGTTATTGAAACTGTAGGCATTGTGCTGCATGTGTGTCTGTGACCACATTGAATTTGTGACAGCCATATGCCTCTGAAGTTGAATTTCACTTCAGCTATGTTTCTTCAACCAAATGTTCACATAGAGAAATGCCTCACTGTTTAACAGCAGGAACCCATAATACAAACTCCCCCACCCTCATTAATGATTGTTGGCATGGCCCTTTCAACCTACAGCTCATTAATGCATCTTCCATAAAAAATGCCTCAAAAACTAAAGCCCACATATCTTGCAACAGACCATGATTCTTCTAAATATCTACAATTGGCCAACAAAGCCATCGCTTGCCCAGTTGCAATCCCAATGAAATGAGCTATCACTGAACTAAACATTCCAATCATTTGGAAAAAATCTTACATCATACCATTTCATAGAAAATCCACATCCTGCCCCCACCCCTAGCACAGAAGACCACAGTGAAGAACTTCTCAAAAGCTGACTCCACACTTCTTAAGACTGAAGTGGAATCCTTCAAGGCCCCCGGGCCAGTGGAAACCACAGCCCACTCTGCTGAATCCTTTATAAACGCATTCTATGGACACCTACAGGAATGCATGGATCATGCAATCCCAAATAAAACCAAGACCCATTCCCCCAAAGGCAGGCGTCCTGTCTGGTGGACCCCAGCCATTAATAAGCTATACAACAGAAGGAGGAAGCTACTACATGATAGAGCAAAATCCCTAAAAGGGAAGGTATCTCTGATCAGTACTAGCAAAAAACTATGAACACTCATAAAATCATCCAAGGCCAACTTTGAGAGAAAAATTGCACAAGACACTAAAGATAATCACAAGGCTTTCTTTAGTTATGTTAGAAGCCTGGGTGGAAACTCCCAGATATGCTCAGAGTTAGTCCAAAATGACAAAAAATTCACTGAACCCACAGACATTGCCAACATATTAGCAGACAGGTTCAGTGCAAATCCCCCCCCCTCCCAAAAGGACAAATATCTATCCCAGCAGAGTGTTGCCTCCCTGACATCTCAGATGCCCAGGCGAGAGCCGCCCTCTCGAAAGCTAAAAACACAGCATCAATGTGACCAGACGGTGTCCCGGGTTGCATGCTACATGAACTCCAAGAAGAGCTAAACCCACACATAAGGCTGCTGTTTAATCTCAGCCTTACTACAGGATATGTACCCAAAGAATGGCGTACAGCAACAGTGGTCTCACTCCACAAACGTGGTGCTTCTACGGACCCTGGAAACTACCTCCCCATAAGCTTGATGAGCCTGGTCTGCAAAGCTATGGAGAGGATCATTATGGAACTCATAAACAAAGACATTGGGGACCTACAGACATTGGATCCTACCCAATTCGGCTTTGTTAAGGGCAGATCCTGCCTCTTGAACCTAGTCGACTTCTTTGAAACAGTCACCAAGGCCATTGATGAGGGTAAGGTAGTTCACACAGCCTACCTTGACCTTGCAAAAGCCTTCGACACAATACCCCACTCGGGCATCATAGACAAGCTCTCCAGCTTAAATATAAACCCCTATGTCATAAGATGGGTTGCAAACTGGCTCAAGGACAGAACCCACAAGGTCAGAATTGCTGGAGCCATGTCAGACTCTAAACCAGTCACAAGTGGCGTCCCATAAGGCTCGGTCCTGGGACCTCTCTTGTTCGGTATTTATTTTTCTGAGGTACAGGCTAACATGGGAGGATTGTGGCTGACCAAGTTCGCAGATGACTGCAAACTGGGCGCCATAATTGATTCTCCAGTGGACACAAGCATCCTTCAAAAGGGTCTCATAGAAATGGAAAACTGGTGCCAGAGCCATGGCCTTAAACTAAACACCAAAAAGTGTATAGTCATGCCCTTTGGGAAAAACAAAGTGCCCACAAATTACCACATAGGTGGTAATCCATTAAGTATGGAAGAAGTAATTGGGGACCTAGGGACCCAAGTTGACAGTAATCTCTCGTTTGACACTCACATTGCCAAAGTGGTTAGAAAGACCTTCTATATTGCCCACCTTATCATGAAGGGATTCACATCTAGATCAGGAGAGGTCATTGTGCCCCTTTACTCTTCCCTCATCAGGCCCATAATTGAGTACAATGCCCCATTTGGGATGTACCTTACCTGATACCTGCAGCAATTGGAAAGACCCCAAAAGTAACTCACCAAGAGGATCAAGGGACTCAAACATATGCCATATGCTGCCCGACTAAAGAAACTCCAGCTCTACTCAGTCGCATACCGCCTACTCAGAGGCAATCTATGCCTGACGTACAAGGCCATGTCCAACCCGGAATTAATGGACATGCTCCACCTCAGAAAATCCAAATCCACCAGAGCTACGCAAGCGAGAGATTTGAACCTCAGCACAGAACTAAATAGGACATGCTGGAGGGACAGATTCATAACCCAGAGGCTCCCTTTACTCTGGAATAAAATCCCAGTCCATGTTAGGCAGAGCCCCTCACTGACTCTCTTCAAGAGAAATCTTGACGAGTGGATGGGAGATCATAGGTTTACCCCGGGGGTCACTTCTGTGTCACTGCTAGACAGAGGTACAGTAAACTAAACCTTAAAATGGGCACAGTATACGCATTCCAAGGGGTGGTGAAAGCCAAACACACTCTGGCTAGGCTTATAAATGCCCTAGGACAGATAGCCTAGTATGAACCTATGAACCTATGAAATGCATAATATATAACCTTGTATTTAAGTATCACTTTTTAAAATGGTATATCTGCAATTGGTATTACTAGTAGCAGTACATGTAAATAAAAATTATTTTTTAGTTGTGAGATGTGTCAGCATAGATCTGATATAAAAAGGAATGTTTTGACAAATGCTATTGCAAAGTATAATGTTGAATTTGGTAATACACACACTTTTTCCTTTAGGGTTATTGATATATGTTACATTAGTCAAAGAGGGAGAGATAGGAATAATGATTTAGAAACTAAAGAATATAACTGGATCATTAGGTTACAAGCAGATAGTAGCCCAGGAATTAATACTACTGTTTCAATTAAACCCATTCTGAAAAAAAAATGCAGAAGAAGGAGTAATCTGAAAGCTTTGTGTTTTCAGCTTGTGTCTTTATCTATGTTTTATTGGAATTTTATTAAACTTCTAGGACGTGACTTAGCCGATTTTTTTTTGTGGTTCTATCTGTGAGCCAGTTTGCAACCCACCTAGTGATATAGGGGTTGATGCCTATTGCCTAGCTTAGTAAGTTTTTCTATGATTCCTGAGTGGGGAATGGTATCAAAGGCCTTGGCCAGATCAAGGTAGGCTGTATGAACCACTTTGCCTTCATTCACAGCTCTGGTGACTGACTCAAAGAAATCGACCAAGTTGAGCAGGCATGATCTTCACAGGACCAAACTGTGTGAGATCCAGAGTTTGGAGATTCCCTATATCCTTGTTTATTAGGTCCATGATGATGCGTTCCACAGCTTTGCATATCAGACTTGTCAGGCTAATGGGGCAATAGTTCCCAGGGTCTGTAGTCGCTCCTCCTTTGTGGAGAGGGATGACTGTAGCAGTGCACCATTCGGTAGGGACAAAGCCTGAGGTGAGGCTGTGACTGAACAGGACACACAGGTGAGGTGCCAGTTCACTCTGTAGTTCATGCAGAACACAGCCAGGGATATTTTCAGGTCCCATAGAAGCTGTATTCTTGGCCTTGGACAGTGCTGTTTTAACCTGTGCAGTAATACTGGGTGTCTGGCAATCTACTGGTATTGTGATTGGTCCTTTGGGGGTTAGGGGTAAAGTTCGCACTGAATCTGTCGGCCAGTATATTGGCAATATCTGTTGGCTTGGTATAAGAGGTACCATTGTGCAGTAGCTCAGAGCAAATCTGGGTATTGCTGTGGAGATTCTTTACATAACTATAGAAGGCCTTGTAGTTGTCTTTACTATCTTCTGCAATTCTGTTTTCATAGGTAGCTTTAGAGGATTTGATGAGGGATCTCAACTTTTTGTTGAGGCTGATAAGGGAGTTTTTCCGGTCTTGGGACTTCACTTTATTCCGCATCAGTTTCCTCCTTCTGTTGTAGAGTTAGTTTATGGCAGTGGACCACCAGATTGACTTCCTTTTTTTGGAGGAGAGCGTCTTAGTTCTATTGGGTATTGAAACATTGAAAAATCTGAATGTTGAAACAGCAAAAGCATTTTTTTTTCTAGGTGGCGATCCCAATTTACACCCCCACTTCCCACTAATTATATATACCAACTACAAAATCACACTACAGTGGGGGAGAGGCCAATTTCCTGATTCCTTGCTGTTCTGCTATTTCACATAACAGTTCTCATTCATTTCTCTGCCTTGAAGTTCCATTTTTTAATGTTTATTGCTTAATGTTTAGCCATTCCATTAATTGGACAGTCAACAAATCAACATAAATTCTACTCTAAGATCTATCTCAGGCCTTTGATACTGTCTTTCATCTACTTTTCCAGCAACTGGTTAAAACAGATATTAGCAATGGCACATTAACATAGATCAAAAGCTACCTCCCTAATGTCAAATAGACACGTACCATCTCCAACTTTCTTCCTATTGGTATAGGTACTCTACAAGTATCCATACCTGAACTTATTCTATTATTAATCTTTGAAAATCAAATGCATACCACTATTTCTAAAGTCTCATTAATTCAATATGCTGATGATTCCACTGTAATCTGGTCATCTATGTCTATGCATATATCTATATCTATAGCTATGTCTATGTCTAATTCTATATCTATATCTAATCTACATCTATATCTATATTGTCTATATTTATATCTATATCTATATTTCTATGTTTGTATCTATATCTATATCTATATTTATGCCTATGTCTATATCTATATCTATGTTTACATCTATATCAATATATATAGCTATGTCTATGCCTATATCTATATATATATCCATATCTATATCTATAACTATATCAATGTCTAAGCCTATATCTATATCTATCTATATCTATGTCTATGTCTATGCCTATATCTATATCTATACCTATATCTATGCCTATATATATATATATATATATATATATATATATATATATATATATATATATATATATGTTTATGCCTATATCTATGTCTATATCTATATATATATATATATATATATATATATATATATATATATATATATATATATATATATATATATATATATATATATATGTATATATATATATATATATATATACATATACACATGCACTTTGTTGCCGTCTTTCTTCTGCTGTACATGAGACTCAGAATTATGCTGTTGCTGTTCTTTTAGTCTGCTCCTCCTGCTAACACCTTTCATAGGTAATGTATCCTATTGTTTCAAAACTTCATTATCCAATACAGTATCTACCTCTAACAGTCAGTGCCTAGGAAAACTTATGCAACCCTTCAAACTATCACTAACAAAACCTGCAGATTCTTTGTAAGAGCTTCCAAAGAAGAACAACATTACACCTCTGTAGAAAAAGCTAGTTAGGTACCATAAACAATTATCTGAATTTATACTATGCTCCATTATATACATACTCCTACAACTGGGGACAGCTACTCCACTGTCTTCTAAGTTCTTGCCAATAACTTTTTCATACAGTATTAAGACCAGTCCTTGTCATGCACAATACTCCTCTCTCAATCTCTTACAGCAAGAATTCTGGACAAAGCCAAAAATAATGAGGTGGCAAAGGCCCAAAAAAGATACACATTTTGAATATTGCCCTTGTAAACTTTTAAAGTTGTTAGAATGAAAGGATTTCTGGTCGCATGCATTTTCTGAAGGATAGTAAGTCTGAAACTCAAATGTATGTCATTATTTAGTAACTTCAGTCCTTACCGATTTGCCAGAAAATCACAAATGTTTTGAGGAACAGTCCAAACATATGAAGCAAAACTCTGGGCATTCTGCAAAAATATGGACAATTGAGAGGTATGATAGGATTGCAGACATGTAGAGCTAAGCTTTCCTGCACCAATCACAATATTTCTCTTTTAGCCCCTAAACTATGACAGGATATTCCCACAAACCTAAAAGACATCTCCACATATACCACCTTTAAGCAACAACTCAAAGCACACCTGTGGAGACAAAGCAGGTGCAATTGTCCCAGCATAGGCCACATGGCATAACTCATCTTAGCACTTACCTCTTGTTGCACAGCAACCCATTTTATTGTCCAAGACTCAGTAATTGTGAAGGTAGCCACATGAACCTCACACATTGTCCCTTAGCTGTCTCATCCCTGTCCCCACATCCCCAATTTGCCTCAAAATTTGTATTCTTTCTTTTCCATGTATGCAAACATACTGTTATATTGACTTCCTATTGTAATGTCATGTTTGTTATTGACTTTAAACTTTGTTTACAACTGGTTGTACCTTTGAATGTGGATTAACTTGTATTTGCAACCAGAACTGGGCCTGAAATTCATCTTTGCTGATCGTTGCCTTACCCCTGTAAACAAACATATACAAATAAAATAAATAATGCAAATGTTCTACTCTTTTATTCCAAGAAATAGCTTTATCCACTTTCACATCACCAGTATCCAACAGCCTTAACTCCTGCAAGGTTTGTAAACTGCCCATTTGAAACTCTGCAATTACCAGTCCACTCATCTCTGCTATTTTTGTATATCTAATTGTCCTTGATACATGGTGAGATTGGTCTCCATTTTACATAAATCCATCTTTCCTTCGCAATTACATATCTCGCTTACCATGTTATACCATAGCAGCTTCCATACAGAAAAACAGTAAGAGGATTTCTCCAGTGCAATACCCAAATGTATTCAAGACAATATGAATACTGCCTTGAATCTTACAATAATTAACCTCTGAGTGTTGTTCACTTTGTTTATTCTTCAGCAGGTGGCACTTTTTAATAAAGTAATAAAAAGAAGAATATTTTGGAGAGGAGACTTTCGTGTTGTGGATTTATGTTGCTGCAACCATTTCAAGCAGTATTTGGAGCCATTTCTATTTATACTTTTGGTCATGCTTTAAAAGGAACTTGTTATAATTACAGATTTGCTTGTATTACTGATTTTTGAATGTTAATTTATTCTGCTGTGTGGTATCCATTGCTTAGAAGAAAAAGGGTATGGAGGCATGTGTTTTATATACATGCCAGTGGAGAAAAATCCCTCCACAGTATAGGCACATAAAGTGCAGAACTTGCTGTATTTCCTCCAAGTGAAGAGTTTGTGTTGAGGTCTCTTCTTCCAAATAGCATCATAGAAAGTATAAATGACATTCTATTAGCCCAGTACTTATTCATCAACCTGAAGACCATCTGAACCTTTGATGCCAAAGTCACCCAAAGACTCAACTGTTGGGTATCAAATGAAGGCTAAGATTCCAAAACACCCACATATCTCCTTCAGTATCTCGGGTGGCATAAAAACTTGAGCTGATTGTAAAAAGGGTCCTGGATAAAAGTTATTTGACTGCTTAAGCATGGGAAGACTCTATCTCCTGCAATAGTATGGTCTAAATTTCCCTTTTTTCTATAGTAGCTGATGCATTGTTTGAGAAAGAGGGTGCCATCATATTGGAATCTAAGCACTCTGTGCTGAGATCTTTGATGTTTAAGCAAGATACCTCTGCAGTGGTGTTCAAGTTTATAGAAACTGTTCTTGAACCACAACAATTTTTTTCTATTATATCTTCCTTTTTCATGATTTTACTAGGGCAATGAAAGTGGATCACCACCTATACTTCTCACCAGAGGATGCTAAGGCTTCCCTCTCTTGTTCAATGTTTTTAGTACCACCCCTGAAGTGACCCACATCAGTTAACATGCCCCTGGTGTCAGTGTCACAACCTATGTTGGACACCACAATACCAGTCTCAAGTTTTGGTGTCAATGATCTTGGTTTTGACAATGCTGACTTCTTCATCGCACTTGCTCATGATATTTCCATGCAGACACTTTTCACCTCACTAGTTACTTTTCTGATTGGTGCTCAAGATTTAGTCAGTGGAAGTGGCTTAAGTCCCTATATTTTTCCTAACGATGTTGGGTTCTTCAGTCTTGATATTCAAGAATCTAACCTAGACTGCTTATGGGCCAGTGTAGCTGTCAAGGCCTGTCTTTATTCTAAGCCATTAACCATCATTTTATTGTTCTTAGATCATATGACTGCAATACTGCCATTGTCTAAAGATCTAGATACATCTGTTTTGAGTTTCGAGCCCCTCAAACTACCATACCTGGTAGACAAAGGAAACCAGTCCATTGCTCCATTGGGCCATTTCTTGCCTCTAAAGGAAAGTATTGCTCTTCTGCAGCCTCTCTTACTGTGAAAGGATGTTTAGGAAGGCTAAATGCAGGACTCACATATTGAATCTCCCATGCCTAAATTGGATGATGATGAGGACACTGACTCTCCTATATCTGTGCTACACATGACTTAAAGGTCTAATCAACCATCTTTTTGGAATGTTCTGCCCTTGGCTGACATTTTAAAGGTTCCCACCAATGCTGTTTAGGAGACGCTAGATACAGTATCTCATCTCCTCTCAAAAAAAGTAGAACATTGCCTGCATCCTCCCAGAGAATGGAGTTTGTGGTTGGAGACCCATAATCCTGTCACTTTGGCATTAGCAACTGCTTTAAAGAGGGCTCCTACACCTCGGACCCAAGTGATTCACATAATCATATAAGCACTACAGTGTGGTGGGCCACCTCAGGAAGTAGAGGCATATATCTTCCATGTTCTCTTTGATGGCACATATTTACCTGAGCCATG
The DNA here is from genome assembly GCF_019279795.1 of Protopterus annectens. Lineage (NCBI taxonomy): Eukaryota > Metazoa > Chordata > Ceratodontiformes > Protopteridae > Protopterus > Protopterus annectens. Next base: position 304,447,146 of record NC_056737.1, read on the forward strand.
AAGTAGAATTTTAAATTGTCATGTCTTATGAACTGCATTGAACTGTAAGCTGATTGCCTGATGGCTCTATCAAAGACAAGATGCAGCCCCAGTTTATCCTCCATGGCTAGCCTTGTGATGCATATTTGTTGTAATGCTGCTGAAAGTTCCACTTGAACAACAGAATTCAATGTAGCTGATTGCCAGCATACACAACTCCAACTGAACGACTTTACTGAGGATGTCAAAGTGACCTTTATGACTGACCCATTCAATGGAGCATTGTTATGATCTGGGCTTGACGTCAAGCCAGATATGAAAATTTTAGAAAAAGAAGCTAAGCCTCTCATAGTTTTTCAACTTAAGTTCCATCCTCCTCAAAAATACATTTTACAAAATGGAGAGGAGGCTTTGCCAAATGTGGTTTAGGCATGGGCAACAGCCATACAAAACAATAATCAAGGTAATACTCAGAAATGGTATGGATCCTGAGGCAGACGTTGCCAGCAGTCATCAGGAAACTATGATCCATCTGTGAGTGTATATGCAGCTTGTTAGACATAAATACAGTATTCTCTTTGCATATGCCTGGAAATGCAGCTATATTAAAGTAGGCCTATATCTTCATTTTATATTTTACTTTTTACATGCAGTTTCAATAGAAAGGAATGTTTCAGTATGAAAGAATAACCTTCAGTCAAGAATACTGATAACCAAGGTTAAAGAGGCATGTAGAACTAGTAAGAATTTACAGGGTTTTGGTATTATTAGGATAGATACTTCAGACACAAAAGTAAGTTAGTTCAGACTGATACACAGAAAATCTTTGCAGTGCAGTTCACAGAAGTTCGGTGCAGACACTCAAGAATGAGTGCAGAAGTCTGATCAAATATCCAGCATTCTGGAATATTAATTATATTATTCAGAAGAAAAGGAATAATTCTGAGTATAATGAGTACAGGAGCTACGGACATTATAATTGTTGACATCTACCTCCACTGTACATAATAAAACATTCTTAATCAAACTACAGAGTATGCAGACTTTTATTCTAAAAGGTACAAGAGGATCTGGCACATAAAGGAGAAACTGGCACCTGTTCAGCACAGTTCTGGGAAATTAAAAGATAAAGACATTCATTCCAGTTTCATTCCAGTTTCTTCAAGTCATTCCAGCTTCATTACAGTATCTTAGTATCATACATTTCTTTCAATTCTTACAGGCAGCAACAGTCCTGTGGTTTTGCTCAAATACTTCCACCTGGAGGCAGTCTGAGGTCATTTGCCCCTTTGCTTGTCATATTGAAAAACCATGTCCAAGGACATGTGAATTAGGACACTTTTATCCAGATGTTACAAGGTTCTCCCTCTCTGTAAACACTTATTTCCAGAGGTTCAAAGTTTCCCCCTCTTTCTACTTCAGTTTTCCCATCTCTTTTCTTATTAGGCATCGCACTCTGTCAGAAGAAAGCAGCAAAAATAGAGGTCTTAAATATGTAAACAAAAGTGTCATCCAGTTGGTCCCACCTGATCAGAGATGATCCAGACATTACTCTGGGTTCTATTTAGTACCAAAAAAAGACTAAAGACCTCCAACCAATTTTGGATCTATGTGACTTAAATTTATTCATTCCCAAAGAAATTTTCCATATGGTCTTGATGCATTCAGTCCTTTCTTGTTTGGTAGGAGACTGGATGCACTCTTTCAACATCCAAGATACCCACTTGCACATCAACATAGTGAATAAATCTAGAAGGTTTATGCACTTTAGACTCAGTACTAGTCAATCATTATTAATTTTAGACTGTTCCACTAATCAGTTGTTGCAGTGCACATGACTACAGGGAGCCAAGGTATTCTCATACCTCAACGGGATCCTACCTGTTTTTCTCTATAAATGAATTAGTGTCAGTTAAGGATTTGTGCAGATTATTCCATTCTCTGTAACTAATGTTAAATCCTTCCAAGTCCCAATTACAATCTGTGTAGCTACTTATGTGAGGCAATTTGGACATAGATTTATGCACAACGAGATTCTCCCATACAGATTCCAGACTCTTCAGGTCAAGGTTTCTTTGCTTCTTATATCCTTCAAAACAACAGCTTATTTTGTTGCCAGGTCCTAGGTGTCACAGTGATAGTCATACTCATTGTTCCTCTGGGATGATATTCTCAGGTTTGCAAGTGCCATTTAGCATGGTGGATGAAAGTCAATCATTTTACCTTGATAATGCTTTCCATAATATCTTCCTTAGCAACTTTCACTAAAGATGTGTCTGCCATGATGCATTTCAATGAGTGCACAGTTCAAGGTGCATGGATTTTATTGGAACTTTCCCATCATATCAGTGTACAGAAGATGACAGCAGTTCTTTTGACCATTAAAGCAGTCCAGGATTCCCACCTCATTGGAGTTCTAGCCGAAGAGATGGGTGACATGATACCTAAATACTATCTCTATATCAGGAGGATGTGAGAATGCCATCCATATCCCCTAGACAGGCCAGTTTTTTAAGGACAAGATAAGAAGATGCTTGCTGATGCCACACTAGTGGTTCCTCAGCACCTTGGTGGCAAGGAAGACAATCAGAAAATGGGGGATCCTGATGCATCCTGATATCCTGCATGACAAGCATCAAGTACATGAATTTCTTTTCCTTAATTTCATTACCTGTGAAACTCTTAAGGGACAGTGTAGCTTACAAGTGGTCTTCTGGGTTTTCTTAATATTTTATTTCCCATTTCCTATGATGAAAAGCTTCTCTCCAAAAAAACATAGTGCTAAGGTCATCCTGATAGCTCCATATTAGCCCTAGCAGATCTGGTTGCCTTTTCTTCTGCCTCATAAAGCCATTGTTCTTCCATCTCACAAGAATACTACTGACTTATCCATCAGATAGGCCTCACCTAGACATCTACCACTCTGTAGTGTGGCTTCTCCCTTTCCAGTAGTTGCTACTAGTCCTCCCTCTTCTGTTAGAGTGCTATGTGTTCTTTCTTCTTCTTCCCCATAGATTAATGTGAGAAAAAACTTATAGGTAAAAAGGGCACCTTTTTCTGTGTGGGCTAACTCCAACAACTTAAAGCCACTTCTAATCCTGTAGCTCCACAACACCTCACCGATAGTTTAGGAACTAGTCTCAGTTATTCTTCCATTAAAGTGCATTTGTCTGTTGACTTTCACAGCAGTTATGATTCCAGTTATTTAGTTTCACTGAAACTATGCTCGGCCTTCTACAGAAGCACAGTATGTTGAACCCTCTGCAGTAAGATCCAGTACCTCCATGCAACTTGTAGTTTATTTTGGAATATTTGACTCTGGCTTCCTTTGAACCTGATGGAGAAACATAATTGAAGGTCCTTACCTGGAAGATAATTTTGTTGGCAGTTATTACTTTAGTCAGAAGGGTTTCTGAATTTCATGTTCTTTCTGCCAAAAAACTTTTTTTTTTCAAACATTCTCTTATAAGTAACTCTAATCTTATGTCAAAGTTTCAGCTGAGTTAACTTTAAACCAGTGCATACCTTCACCTGTATTCTTCCTGGCCCAGTGTTATCTGGGAATACTTACTACACAAAATGGTTGTGTACCTCTGGATGAGATATAGACAGAACCACATCCATACACAAAGCTTTATGTTTCTTTTTCTTTCAGATTTCTGAACCACAAAGACTCAGACATTATCCTTGCTACGTAGCTGTTTGGTTGTATTAACTTTTGTTACCTTAACTATGATAATAGTCACCAGGTGCAAAGTGAGGGGGGGGGCTGTTGCCAAAACCAGCAGGACACTGGACTGCTTCTTCAACAAAATCAGTTTCAGAAATTAAGTGATTTTTATTGTTCTGTGTGTCATTTCTGCAACAGTTGCCATGGCACCCTAACTCCATGTATAAAATTGGAAAAAGGGGGTTGATGATGATAATGATGGTGGTGGTGGTGATGTACTTGTCCCCACTGTATCATGGAGAATCACTAGTATAGCTCCCCCCAGCCACCTGCTGCCTCACCTTTTACAAGTGACCTATTAAACAGTTTCAGGAGTGGATTTGCAGACAAAATAGGTAGGTTTCAGTGGATCATGGGGAGGGCAACTCCATCCAGTCACTAGGACTTTTCCTCTGTTAGATTTGTAGTGCATGGAACAATATTATGATTGCTGTTTTTGTCCAGAATAATTTAACCATGTTCTTAAGTCCCCAGGACTCCAGTGGAAATGGATAGTTGTCCATAAATTAACAAAACAAAATAAACAAACAAATACATTTCTGATACATGTATTTCCTGTTTTAGTTGTATTATCTGGTCTTATTTATTAGTTTATTTCTAATAAAATAAGATAAGAAGCAGATATCTACCCTGAGCAATTACATAAAAAGAGCATTGTGAAAGAGTTAAAAATTAAATACTGAATGGTTATGGAAGAGCTTAGTGATGGATGCATTTGTTTTTGCTCTTAGGATTATTTGCATCCATAGCCATGTCTAAATGTTCCATTTTATATTCCACTCTGTGAATTATTTGTATTGAACAACTAGCACAAAGAGCTGTCAAATGGTAGTTACATACTTACAGTGGATGTATTATACTGAGGCTGATATGCAACTCAAGAAGGTATGCAGTGTTGCTTAGAAAAAACATCCTGCAGCATATCAGTGAAGCACAAAAATTTCTCCAGTAAACTGTCAGGCTGCAAGAACTTTTGGAGGTTCTACTGGCTATAAATTTGGAGTAGAACCTAAAAAAACACACATTTATGTTCACAGAAGCTTTACCATCACCCCCCACCAAGTTCACATGGAGGACAAGGTTGTAATGAATCTGAGCATAAAATCTTAAACCAGTTACATTTTGAATTATGAACTTGATTTGATTATGCCAAGAAAATGAGTTATACCTGATATATACCAATAACGTATGTGCACTACAGTACATTAGTGCAGCATTATGGGTATGAACTCTACAAGCAAACACTGCAGCTTATTCTGTAACTGTAAAACAAAACAAAAAAAAAAACATTTGCAAACCTTACAATGTAACCAAATATAGTCAATTCTAGACTGTAGGTCAAACTCTTGAAAGTAGATTCCCAAAATTGTATTTCTCTGATGCAGACTATCTGAAATAGATTTCATAAAAAATTAAATATGTCATAATACAAAGGTTTTATTGGGGGTGGGTGAATCATTCTGCTCCTTCCATAAAGAAGATATCACCTGATCTCTTCACTTAATTATATGCAACACTAGGCTCATCACGTCACATACTGGTCCAAACAGAAAGATGAAATCAGCAAGAAAAGGGAGTAGTATTGCTGAAACAGAATTCAGTCTTGTTGAGTACCTTCATTTAGTGGACACAGTTTTCACAAAAATCTCACCAAGATAGCACTAATATATACTATATCTTATATAGCATATATCATGGAGAGAAGTGGGTTAAAATATAAAAAAGACAGCTAGATGCACAGGTTCCAGGATAAAAAAAAAAGTACCCAATTCTGGTATACATACTGGTGCCAGGGCAGGAAAAATACCAGTGTAGAATCCTCAAGACATGGAAACATTCATATAATGGGGTTGAGACAAGCTCAGGGGGAGGATGCCACCCCACCAGTTGAAGCAGTCCACAAAAAACACAAAAAGACAGGCCAAAAAAGAGCCATAGAGATGACAAAGCAGAAAAAGTGGACTATTGGCAATAAGGAAGAAGTTATGTATTGTTACTATTATGCAAGAAGCCCAAAATTTTCAGACAGAAGATATTCAGAAAGATTGAGAGAGAAATTAGAGGAATGAAAAACACTTGCACAAGAAAAACTGTCAAAAGCTTCAAATAAAAATTTGCATTCATTAATAAAACAGATGCATGAAAAACATTACATAGACAATCTTTTGGCCATATGCAAAAAGAAGCGATAGAGGAAATGCAAAAATAGGAAGAACAAAACCCCGAAAATTTTGAAAGGTATAAAAAAGAAACATGGACATGGGAAAGAAAAAGAAATCTGATATGGTGCAACATTTAACAAAGGAGAAAACCAAACAAATCAATACAAAAAAGGCAGCTCCAAAGTTATTTGAAGTGAAATACAAACAAAGACACACATATATATAAAATTTTGCAATATAGAAGGTAGAGGTTAAAGAAACAGAAACTGCAGTTATGGATTATCTGCAAAGTGAAGGATTAAGTGTAGAAAATCCAGCAGAGGTAATTTTGGAGCATGATGGAACAAGGAGTCCCCAAAATTAAGGAGAAACAGGCCATGCTGGAGGCATCAGAGCACTTACCACATGATGAGGTTGTGACAGTTCCTCCTCCAAGCCAGTAATCAAGGAGCCTCAATCCTCACCACGTTCACCAATGAAGGATTGCCACTAGGAACAAAAATGGATACACACAGTATTTTCAGATTTCCGTTAAGAGCACACAGGCAGCATACTACAGACCTGGGGCTAGACTCTCTCACTCTCTCTCCAGGCCCCAAACAAGACTCCACACTCACCACTTTGGAGCACTTTGTCCCTATCCAAGTAGCTGACACATACACTTAAATATTTGATTTTCACACACACACACGCACACACACACACACACACACACACACACACACACACACACACACACACACACACACACACCTGGGAAAGCCTGGCACAGATTTACCAGCTGTGATCCCTCTGCCCAGACTATAAGGTAATTGCGCTAAGGCTCTTATTACAAATACAAATGGTAGAGTTTGACTGATGCAGCAAGGCTTTCAGAAGTGGCCACAGTGTCACTAAAATAAGCATAAGTGCTCTTAAGATGTTAAAAGTGTTCTCTAAAAGGCCATCCATAATGAAAGGCATAGAAACATTTAATAATAAATAATGAAGTAGAAAACATGAGAATACTAAATATCTAGTTACAAAAAAGGCCAGAGTTTCAATCACAGGAGATATAAAAAAATAACACAGTTGGATACAGTCACACAGATGTAGAAATACAATACTTAACTAATCTCACTATATTTTCCTGACTGACTAAAGAATTACTGTTCCCTAGTTAAATTATTTACTACAGCAAAGCAAGATGATGAGTGTTGAGTTGTTTACTTCAGCAAGGCAAGAAGAGGTATGTTTTTGTGTGAGATATCTGTGAGAGATCTTTCCTGTTAGACTCCGAAGAACAAAGTACTGCAGCAAGAATTCATTCATCTCTCTCACTAATATCTAACAAATCATTTCAGTGCTGGTTATACAATGACATCACATCTGGTCACCTGACTACACACCCAGAGCTTTGCTAAGATCTGTTGCAGCATCTGAAAGCTATAAAACAATTTCAAAAACTTCCACCCTTCCAGAGTAGCAAATAGTTCACCCCTAAGGACAATACAGTAAGACTCCTAGTCCTGGTTTTCCCATAAACTTTTGTCTCTGGCTGCAATCAGACCTGTAAGATAAAATTTTATGGACTAAACCAACCCATTTAATTTTCAAGCTACGTTTTTAATTAGCTGGACTGAAATTAACCTCTTTCCTTCCAGAATTCTCTGTTAAAACATATACATTTAAGTAGTTATAATAATATTGTCTGACATACATTTATATCTCTTTTCTGCCCAGCAGGACCCACTGTTGATGCATTTTTAACACAAGCAAATTTACAAATACATTTTCAACACAAGCATCTGTACAGATCAGTGTGATAGTCAAATTACATAAAATTATTTACAAAACCCCAGCAAGCGATGCTGGCATATGTTACACATTCACTGCCCTACTCTCCCTGACACAGATGGCACTACCTAATATCATCACATCTCTCCCCCTTTGAAGACTCCAGCTAGTTTTTCAAGTGCCCTGAAAAATGTTGCTTGAGAGAAATGGGCCTGTCTAGGAACACATTAACTTATAACCTGCCTTAAGAGCCCATCTGGATTGGCATTGCTAACCCACTACAGTGCTGCACTGTCATGTCATATGCCTGCAACCCTAGGCTCCACCTTAATAACCTGGCATTTTGCTGGCTGTCACAATGTGGCCATATTAAAGGATTGTGGTTTTAACCACAGTGAATTTCCTTCCATACAGATAGGGCTGAAGTTTCTGCAGTGTCCATACTATGACTAGACATTTTTTTCCTACAGCTGCAGAACATTCCTCCTTTGATTGGAGTCTATGGCTGAGATATACAACTGGGTGCTCTTCTCCCTCTGAGGAAACCTGGCTGAGTTCAGCCTCACTCCATGATTTGAAACATCCACCTGCACAACAAATCCTTTGCTGTAATCTGGGCTGCCTAACAAAGGGGGTCCTCCCAAAGTCCCTTTAAGCTTTGGGAATGCTTGCTCATAGGCAGGGGTCCACACTACCTTATCTGGTATGTTTTTCCCTAATCAGGTCTGTGAAGGGAGCAGCTTTTCTACTAAAATTGGGAACAAACTTTCTATAGTACCTTGCTGTCTCCAAGAATGCCCTCACCTGCTTTTTGGTAACAGGGGCAGGCCACATCTTAATAGCTTCCACTTTGGCAGGGTCTGGCCTGAACCTACCACTCTCCACTCTATATCCCACTTAGAAAACCTTTGCCATACCTACCTGACACTTACTGGGCTTAATGGTCAACTCTGCCCTTTGCAGCTCAGTACCTCTCTGACATGCCAAAGGTGCTTTTGCCTCTTGCATAGCTGGTTTACCCTGTAGTTAACATTGTAGATCTTCCTTACCACTTCAAATTCTCCCTCCCAAGCTGCCTGAACCTTACTGTGTCTGACAGGAATGAGCACCATAACCTGCTATTCCACAGCATACTTTCAGGCTTGAACATTCCTGTCATACCAGACCTTTTCCTGCTGTTAGGCTCCTACTAAATTGTTCTGGGCAAAGCCCATGAGCTCCTTAGGCCTTGTCCTGAGGTTTAGGACATATCCCACAACAGACTCCTTTTGGGATTCAAACTCAATCTCCCACTCATCAGGAATCAAATCTAAAGGCCCCCTCACTCTATGCCCATACAACAAATCAAAGGGAGAAAAAAACAGTGGATTCCTGGGGGTAACTCTCTGTATACTCTTAAACTGGTCTGCATATGCCTGTAGCATGTAGAGTTTAATCTCTCCACAAGACCATTAGTCTGGGGGTGGTAGGGGTGGTATTTAAGTGCTTCACCCCAGAACACTCCCACAGACAAGCCAGCAGCTCTGACATAAAATTGGCACCTCTGTCAGTCAATACTTCTCTCAGGAAATCTACCCTGCTGAAAAATGTCTAACACAGCATTTGCCACCTTCCCTCCCTGTATGGAGGACAGAACCCCTGCCTCAGGGTATCTAGTAGCATAATCTACTACCACCAGGAGATACTTCTTCCCTGTGGAACCTGGGGTACTCAGAGGTCCCACAATATTCATAGCTACCCTCTGAAATGTCTCTTCAATCACAGGCAAATGCATTAAAGGAGTTATATATATATATAGGTATATAGATGTATATAGGTTAGTATTAAGCTAACTGCCCTTGTGAGCCATTTTAAGCCTAGCCCATTATCCCTTGTGAGACTCAAACCCTGCACCTTGTGTTTGTAAGGCAAACACCTTAGCCATTAAGCCACCCTCCCAACTATTCAGACTCCCACTTAATAGAGTTTTGACCTTGTCTCCTGTCTTGCCTACCTTTTGGCACTGCTCACAGGTCCTGAGGTACCCTAGTACATCCCTTGCAATCCCATTCTAATAAAAGTTTTGCAAAATGTGTCTCTTGGTATGCTTTAATCCCATATGACCTGCAAAAGGAATGAAATGGTCTATGGCTAGAGGTGCCAGATGGTAGGCTCTAGGCACTACCACCCACTGTATTACCTCACCCTCTAGTCCTCCCTCTGGGGTCCATTCTCTATAAAGTAACTCTTTGTTCCAGTATTCAGACTCCCAATTTTCTTGAGAGTCAAGTGCCTCCATACCTACCTCCCTCAAGCCTCATAAGGTAGGGTCCAAAAGCTCAAACTTTGTCAACTCAACCTTTGTGACCCTTCACAGCTCCCTTTCCACAGGAAGCCTAGTATCTTCTGACAGTGGTGCCTCACTGTCAGCCTAGGTACTACCACTCACCTCTATCCTTCCAGTCACCCCGTCCACATGGACATCATTATCCACCAGTAGCTGTGGATCACTTTCAGGCTCATTGCCAAAGGGTAGCTCCCTCCCTGAAATAGCCACATCACCAGCCCCAGCTTCAGGTGTGGGGTCTGTCTGTGTCTCCCCCTATCCACCATATTGACATGTCTGTCTCTAAGCCTGACTACATGTAAGTAACTGCATGCAAACAAGGTACCGCATTATTAAAATCATTCCATAAGAAGACATCTGCAGGGATATCCTCAAACACACCTACCTGCTTGCTTCCTTTTCCACCCTCCCAGTCAAAGTGAACCCTGGCCAAAGGTATTTGAAATGAGGTCCATCCTAACACTCAGACTCGATTGGCCTGCCTAAGCAAGTACTGCTCCTCTTTAACCACTGCAGGCTTCATAATGCTTATGTCAGAAGCTGTGTCTGTCTTAGCAGTGGCCTGTCTTCCATCTATTAAGATAGGATGCAAACTCTGGTGATAGTTTAATACCCCTTTTGTTTCCAGACAACTTACCACTGGTATGCTGTTATTCATATTTTTTGTATCTCTCATGTTTCGCTACCCACCTTGCTTCAGTGGACATTTGTTTGCTACATGGCCCCTCTGGTTACATTTAAAATATCTAACCCTTGATCCTGGCCATGTACCTAAACTAGTGGCTTCCCCTGTTACTGGACTCTGTTGGGGTGGTTAACTCTGCCCACCATGGTTTCCCTTAAATCCACATGCAGCACTGGATATCCCCTTTTTGTGCAGTAGTGCCCTGCTTGCTAAGTAGAGATCCTCTTTTCTCCCTAGCTCATCTGCAGAGTTGCACTCGCAGTCTACCAACCAGATTCTCATTTCCTCAAAGTGCTAAGGGCTTGAGACTTTCAAAAGTGGTGACCTGACATCCACTCACCCGCCTATGAAAATAAGTGCTTAGGTCAGCAATATAATCACATACACTTTCATCTGCCTTGCATCTATGCTCATGAAACGTTTTTTCTGTAAGCTTCATGTGCTAACTTAAAACATCCCAATAAACATTGTTTAATGTTATCATAGTTTAAACAATCAGTATCAGACAATTTAGAAACAGCAGTTACAGCCTTACCATGGAGTAAGGGGGTCAGGAATCATACCCAGAGGCCTCGGTCAGCATTTACTGTTTACATACTCTTTCAAATATATGAATACAACTATCAAAATTATCACCATCTGTAAACTGTGGAAGAAATTTCCGGACCTTTATTGCTTCTAGGGTTCAGTTATTCCCTTCCCCATTATTTCCATGACCCTGATGAAGAGTCAGCATCTCCCTCTCATGTTGGGGCTGTTTCTCCTTTTCTTCAGCCTCCAAACACCACTGTCTATCATTTTCTTCAGCCTCTAAATGCCACAGTCTCTCATTGTCTTCGACCTCCAAATATCATACTTTCTCATTTTCTTCATCCTCCAAATGCCACAGTCTCTCTGCCAATTCTAATTCCAAATGTTTGGCCCCCAGTTCAAGTCTCTTTAGCTCCAGATGAATTTTTAAGTACTCTGAGGAAAAGGTGACCTGTCCTTTTTCTGAGGGGTGCACATCCCCATTGACAAACTGGTTGTCTTTCTGGTTACTGGTCCATGCTGCAGCTTTGATTAAGGCTGAAATAATTCCCTCTTTAGTCAGGTTGGCATGCAGCAGTCTTTTGTTTTTGCACACCTTGGACAACTATTTTTTTCTCAGCTTGCCATAATCCTATGCTGACATCTTTGTCTGCTTTCCTTGACTAAACTAAACTAACAAAAATAAATAAAACTGCTGTGAAAATGAAACTCTGTATGTTTACCTTGTGGCTCCTGAGATTTCACACACCTTCATTGACAACTGCCCACAGGCTACTCTGGGTCATTAATCAGGGATCCTCAAGCCTCACCACTGACAGCAGTGAGGGATAGCCCCTAGGAACAAAAATTGATACACACAGTATTTTCAGATGCAGATCTCTGAAACAAGCACAATTTCTCTTAAGAGCATGTAGGGAGCACACTCCAGACCTAAGGCCGGTCTGTGTGTGTGTGTGTGTGTGTCTCTCTCTCTCTCTCTCTCTCTCTCTCCCTCTCTAAAGGCCCCAAAAAAGACCCCACACTGACCACTTTGGAGCACTGTGTCCCTGTTCCAAGTGGCTGACACACACTTGGATATCTGATTTTCTCTCTCACACACACACACACACACACACACACACACACACACACACACACACACACACACACACACACACACACACACACAGATTTACCTGCTGTGCCCCCTCTGGCAGGACTATAAGGTAATTACTCTGCCACCAGACAGCTACTCTAAGGTGCTTACAAGGGTACCCAATTATATTTAGTAAAATTAATACTAATACAAATGTTAAGAGTTTGACTAATGCAGCAAGGGTTTCAGGACTGGCCACAATGCCACTAAAATAAGCATAAGTACTCTTAAGATGTTAAAAGTATTCTCTAAAAGACCAGCAACAATGAAAGGTATAGAAATATTTAATAATAAATAATAAAATAGAAAACATGAGAATACTTAATATCTAGTTACAATAAACACCAGAGTTTCATCACAGAAGATATAAAAATAACACAGCTGGATAGAGTCATACAGATGTAGAAAAACAATACTTAACTAATCTCACTATATATTCCTCACTGACTAAAGAGTTACTGTTCCCTAGTTAAATTACTTACTACAGTGAGGCAAGATTAGGAGTGTTGCGTTGTTACTACAGCAAGGCAAGATGATGTGTGTGGTTGTGTATGATATCTGTGAAAGCTGCCAGCCTAGCTAGATAGAATTTTGTAGATAATTCTATATCATTGTAAATATTAATATAATCCACAGGCTTGTTTTTACAAATGTAATAAAACTAAATGTAAGAAAGCTGTGTAATATTCTGAACTTCAAAATGTAACCACAGAGCACCCTGCTAGAAGAAAGCTGTCAAGTAAAGAATTACAACTGTGTTTGATCTGAAGCTCGGAGACAGGATATCTGGGCTAGCAAATTCTTTCTATTGTTATTAAGACAGAGATAATTACTTGATTTTATATGTAAAAGTGTCATTTATTGCTGTGGCTTCCTGGCCAGGTACAGCTTACAAATAAATGTACATTTTGAGTTCTGTAGCCTGGGAACTAAAGGAGAAATGATTAAAATGATGTAATCTGAAATGACTCAACAGTAATGTGTATATCAATTTAAGACAATCTCAGAAAGAAAGATTTTGAGCATTTTAGATTTTGTCTGAAGCTGACAACAACTCACCAGCACTTTGCCTTGTAAATACAGTTATTTAAAACTTAGTATTTCTCTTAGAAATATATGGAATGCAGCCAGATTAGTCTAGCTGTTTTCTTTATTTACCCAGACCATCCTACAATATTGTTTTAAAGTTCCTGTAATTTCTGGACTCTTGATTAGCATTGTGTTGTATTGATGAGATTTGTCTTGTGTTTTTATTATTTATTATTACATTTTTTTAAACCTTTCAACTGTGGCTGTTTTGTGTAGAGATAATTTAAGCTCTAGAGTACTTGCATGTATTTTGTGATACTGTCCAAGCCACTCCAATAGTCTTGCTGCTCAGTTACACTTACTATATGGATAACAGTAATATTACACAGTGAAATTGGTCACCCTTTGGGAAGGGCCTTATAGTAGTTGATAATAGTGGTTAGTGGCAGTGATTTCTACGTTATAGTCTGGAGAGAAGGGGGCATAGCTGGAGAACCTGTGCCAGCCTTGCTCAGGAGTGTCTGTGTGTTTGTATCTAAATCAAATCTTAAAGTGTGTGTGTGTGTGTGTGTGTGTGTGTGTGTGTGTGTGTGTGTGTGTGTGTGTGTGTGTGTGTGTGTGTGTGTGTGTGTGTGTGTGTGTGTGTGTGTGTGTGTGTGTGTGTGTGTGTGTGTGTGTGTGTGTGTGTGTGTGTGTATGTGTGTGTGTCAGCTACTTGGGCAGGGACACAAAGCACTGGTTGAACAGAGAGGGAGCTGGAGGTTTTAGCTTGACCATTAAGCTGAGATCTGGACCCTATAGCTGTGCCAGTGGAGAATGTTATTGGGGATCTGAAGAGAAAGGGAGAAACCAGCCCTAGACTGACTGTGATCTCTGTGTGCTCTTAAGGGATATTGTACTTTACTGTGTGTGCACTTGTTATCCCCAACAATGTGTATGACCCTCCCTGGTGCTAATGGTGAGGATTGAGGCTCCTTGATTACTGGGCCAGTGTGCGGGCATCACAATATCTTTGAGAGATCCTTTCTGTCTGGTTCCTAAGAAAAAAGTGCTGCTGCAAGAGTTCCGTCATTTCTCTCACTAATATCTAACAAATCATTTCAGTGCTGGTTATAGAATGACATCACATCCGGTCCCCTGACTGTGATACAACACACCCAGAGCTTTGCTAAGATCTGTTACAGCATCTGAAAGCTATAAAACAATTTCAAAAACTTTCACCCTTCCAGTGTAGCAATTAGTTCACCCCTAAGGACAATACAGTAAGATTCCTAGTCCTGGTTCTCCTAGGCATTTTTGTCTCTGGCTGCAATCAGACCTGTAAGATAAAATCTTTATGGCCTAAACCAACCCATATAATTTCCAATCTATTTTTTGTTTTCAAAATTAGCTTGACTGAGATTAACCTCTTCCCTTCCAGAATTGCCTCTTAAAACATATGCATTTAATCAGTTATGATAATTCTGTGTGACATACACGTATATCTCTTTTCTGTCTAACAGGACCCACTGTTGATGCATTTTTAACACAAGCAACTTTACAAATACATTTTTAACACAAGCATCTGTACAAATCAGTGTGATAGTCAAATGACATAAAATTCTTTACAAACCTCAGCTAGCTATGCTGACATATGTTACACATGCACTGCCCTACTATCCTTGCACAGATGGCACTACCTCATATCATCAATAAAACAATGGTACTACTGCCAACTGCAAACGATACACAACGATAACACACCAAAGAAATTTATTTCATAAAGCTTTCAGGTCTACACCCTTCATCAGTATAAAGCAATAACATTACTACAACATTTAAATAGGAGAGATCATATAGTCACATGCTTCAGCCCATCCCACTGCTTAATAATCAACCAAATCTTAAAAGGACAACACATAATTTAAAATCATACTAAAATTCTATCTAACTATAATATTATAAAATATAAAACTTAATTAATGCATCAGTATTTAAAATACCATACTAAAATATCTTACGATTATATTGCATGTAATTATTGTGCATGTTATAATGAATATATAAATACACATATAGACATATATAAAAAAAACATGCAACCACCATCATATACATACATACATACATATAAATACAATTGTACACTTTTACACAACATTTCATAACTATTACATAAACATATATTTTATACATTATATGTATTTCATAACCTTTCCCTTTGGTGGTTGCATGCTTTTTTATATATGTCTATATGTGTATTTATATATTCATTATAACATGCACAATAATTACATGCAATATAATCGTAAGATATTTTAGTATGGTATTTTAAATACTGATGCATTAATTAAGTTTTATATTTTATAATATTATAGTTAGATAGAATTATAGTATGATTTTAAATGATGTGTTGTCCTTTTAAGATTTGGTAGATTATTAAGCAGTGGGATGGGCTGAAGCATGTGACTATATGATCTCTCCTATTTAAATGTTGTAGTAATGTTATTGCTTTATACTGATGAAGGGTGTAGACCCGAAAGCTTTATGAAATAAATTTCTTTGGTGTGTTATCGTTGTGTATCGTTTGCAGTTGGCAGTATCACCATTGTTTGATTGAGTTAGAGTTACTGTGGTGTATACTGTCTGCACCTGTTCGTTAAGGAGAGCTTCAGCCCTTGGTGGATGTGACATTTAGTTGGAAGTCTTATCTAGGATTATTCCAGTGGTTCTGCAGATATACCATGGAAACGGTAAGACAAGAATCAAATGACTCAATTAAGAAATTATTGAGACTTCAAGAAAATCCTTTGCTGAAAGTAATTTTTGATACAGTTCCTGAACAGCCAATAATGAATAATGAAGTAAAAGAATTTAAGGAGCAGCTTTTGTCTCTGGAGAAGAAAGTACAAACGTATAAACAGCTTCAGTGGCAGAGGCTGAGTTTTCGGGCATATTTGGAGTTAGATATTGTGCCAAGAGGTCTAAGAATATTAAAAATGCCCTCTTATGGCAATGCCTATAATGAACTGTTGATGCAATGGCAGCAGTTAAATCTCAAATTAAGTGCAGACTACATGAAGTTAATGAACACTTTCTTTGAACCAGTAGAAAATAAACTCATAGAAGAAATAGAGCTGCTGTAATACAAAATCACGAATATGTCCTGTTTTAATGATTCATTGGAACTCTATCAAAACTTTTTGTCCCGTATTCAAGCTATAGATATGAAGTTGCAGCAGAGGAAAAAGAATAAACTGCAGAGAGATATGTATGATTTTAAACAAAATCACATTTTCTCTTGGCCGAA
The DNA here is from genome assembly GCF_019279795.1 of Protopterus annectens. NCBI lineage: Eukaryota > Metazoa > Chordata > Ceratodontiformes > Protopteridae > Protopterus > Protopterus annectens. The sequence goes on from NC_056737.1 coordinate 304,463,788, forward strand.
AGAAAAGAATGGTACTTTATTTCAAAAAAGAACACAGCACTTTATTAATGATAATAATAACGAAGCTGAATCTTTTAGATCAACTTGATACCTTTGAGCAGCAGGGGAGAGTAGCGGGGCTTGATGTACATAAGAAAAATCATATAGCAGCAACTGTCGTGGCTAATACTAGTCCTGCACCTTTAAATGGTAAAGAGGATGCAGTACGTGAATTACCACTAACTGATGGTGAGACTGATGTCAGAAAAAATGACGCTGTACGCTCGAAGACGAGAACCAACATGGCACTGAATGGTATGGACATGAGTAAAAGAGCGTCGCAAAGGGAAATAACATCTTTTTCCCCTTTTCACCTGAAACAACCAGAGAAGGTTGTTTTACAGACACAGCAGAAGGAATCTTATTTATCGCTACAGCAGCAGCAACAGAATATGTCTGGGAAGAGAAAAAACAGCAGTCCACTGGTACACAGCAAACTAAGTAGATGATAAGGAAATTTGTTAAAGGTACTTTAAATTTGTCAACAGTTGAGCTAACGGATGCTCAGCTTTCACTTTTGAGTAAAGGTCTTAAATTTATTCCCAACATGAGGGATGATATAGTTCAAGCAATACTAGATTTGAAAATGTTTTTACGTAGTGTTAGTCTTAAATTAATCTTTAAAAATGATGAGTCCCATGCACCAATATGTAAGAGATTGAGTGTGTTAATGCCTATATTATGCCCTGTACTAATCGCTTTCTGTAATATAGTTGAACGTGAGTTACGTTCATACTATAAAGGAAATGTAGCCAATAAGAAAGTATATAATATAACCTATTTAGAATATTTAGCTTTGAAAGAATTGCAAACTAATGATAATATAATAATTAAACAAGCGGATAAAGGGGGAGCAGTTATTGTCATGGAAAAGGATTTTTATCTTAAGAAATTTAATGAAATGTTAAATGATGCCTATACTTTCAAAAAAATTTCATATATGGAAGTACAGAAAGTAATCGCTGAGGTAAACATGGCAGTTTATGAGCTACAATTAGTAAATGATTTTAGCTTGGAATTATTTAATTATTTGAGTGTTCCCTGTCCAAGAATACCTCAAATTTATGTTATTCCAAAAATACATAAAGATGTTGCTAATCCACCCCTAAGACCTATTGTCTCGGGTGGTGGATGGATAACAGAACCTATTTCGAAATAGCTTCAGAATGTGCTGGGGCAATATATTTGCATCTGTAATACTGTATGAAAAGATACAAGTGATTTTTTGAATAGTCTTTATGTATGGCAGTTAGATTATGACGCAGATGAATACATCATGGTCACTTTAGATATTAGTTCACTGTTTACAGTTATACCTAATGTTTATGGAATTAATGCAATACGGAATTTTCTAAACAGTGAAGTGAGAATGTATGGAAGGGAAATTGAAACTATATGTGCTCTTTTGGAAGTGGTCTTAACGCATAATGTTTTCATTTTTGATGGGAATTTGTTTCTGCAACTTCCTGGTGTTGCAATGGGCACACCAGTTGCAAACACCTACGCCAATTTGGTGTTATATGAATGGGAGAAAAAAGTGGTATTCAATAAAAACAATCATCTTAATGAAAAAGTGGTATTTTATAAAAGGTTTGTGGATGATTGTTTTTTATTATGGAAAGGCTCCCGTCCAGAGTTAGAAAGTTATATACAATATTTAAATGAGTCAACTGATTTTTTAAAATTTAAAATGGAGTCATCCCTTGATAGTATAAATTTTCTAGATGTAACTCTGTTTAAGAATAATAATAAATTTGAGTCAAAAGTGTATAGAAAGGAAGTAGATGCGTTGAGATATATAAGTAAAGACAGCATGCATGCCCCCCATATATTTAGAGGAGTCTTGAAGGCACAGTTTACTAGATTAAGTAAACTTAATACAGATGAAAGTATATTTAGTGAACAGGTCAAAATTATGGCCCAAGAGTTTGGGAACAGTGGCTATTCAAAACAACTTATTAATAAAGCAGTTGAGGAAGTGAAAAGAGAGAGGCAGACTAAATTTAAACCAGTCTTGCTGTGAGGTATGACAGTGCATGGAGAAGGCCCATGTAAAGATAGTTAGATATTTAATATCTTATAATTTAAATACACATGGAGTGAGCACTATAATAGAGAAAAATTGGCCGATTCTATTAGCTATGTCTGAAGTAAGATCTATTGTGGGGGACAAACCTAGTTTTGGATTTAGAAGTGCCGAAACATTAAAACGAAAATTATGTTACAAAGATTTCTGAGAGAAAACTAAGACCAAAGATAGGATAATGGGCACAAGGAAATGTTACAACTGTTCTTGTTGTAATGACCTATATGAAGGAGAGAATATCTTTAAGCACCCCACTAATGGTGAAGCATTCACATTAATAACAATGACCACTTGTAATGAGGAAAGGGTGGTTTACTTGGCTATGTGCACATTATGTGCATCTTTCTACATGGGCAAAACTATTAGAAAATTAAAAGAGAGAATAATTGAGCATAAATCGGAGATTAGGAGGAAAGTATTGACAAATGCTTTGAGTAAGCACATTATGGATAAAGGTGAAAAGCATGTTTTCAGATTTAGACTATTGGCTACAATAGATATTAGTCTAAGGAAGGGGGATATAAATAATTGTCTAGAATTAAAAGAATTAGAATGGATTATTAGACTTCAGGCAGATGTGCCCCCTGGTCTAAATAATGCTGTCAGCCTAAAGCCCTTACTAATGAAGAGGCAAAGGGAAAGGTTATGAAATACATATAATGTATAAAATATATGTTTATGTAATAGTTATGAAATGTTGTGTAAAAGTGTACAATTGTATTTATATGTATGTATGTATATGATGGTGGTTGCATGTTTTTTTTATATATGTCTATATGTGTATTTATATATTCATTATAACATGCACAATAATTACATGCAATATAATTGTAAGATATTTTAGTATGGTATTTTAAATACTGATGCATTAATTAAGTTTTATATTTTATAATATTATAGTTAGATATAATTTTAGTATGATTTTAAATGATGTGTTGTCCTTTTAAGAGTTGGTTGATTATTAAGCAATGGGATGGGCTGAAGCATGTGACTATATGATCTCTCCTATTTAAATGTTGTAGTAATGTTATTGCTTTATACTGATGAAGGGTGTAGACCCGAAAGCTTTATGAAATAAATTTCTTTGGTGTGTTATCGTTGACTACCTCATATCATCACAGATGCTATGGAGCCTTCTGTAGGAAAATGATGCCAAAGTTCAGTTGAAGTTACACAGCAAGGGAAAGAGTCAGAAACAGTGCAACTCTGGCACAAGCAATGTTGTGGAGTGATGTAAATGAGTTCCTATATGAAGGAGCAGTAGATGATGCAGGATACAGCTGAAAAGGATATGTTACAGGAATACATTTCATAATTTTCTGTAGAATCCCCACAGGAAACTGAGAGTAAAGAATGTGTTCTCAGTCTAGAAGAAAATGATTTAAGGGAAGAGCTACAAGATTTAATAGAGATCGATAAACATATTAAGATCGATGAAAGAAATAGATTAAAGAAAATAAATAACACCCAGAATGGTAGAAGTATGGAAAAACAGATGAACACAGTAGTCAGGGCTATTAAGAGAAATTCATGTGATATAACAGAATAAAAATAGAATATATTACTGTACATCTAAATTAATAACAAAGTCTTACAAAAAAGATAAAGCAATAAGGGAAAGGAAGGGAAGAAATAAAGTGCCACTATGGAAGTATTTTATTTATTTATTTATTTATTTTACATTTGTTGACCAGGCTAGTCTAACTGGATACATGTCCATTTTCAGTAGAGGCCCGGGGAGAAAAGCTCCAAGACATATACAAAAAATATGGGGAGATAAGCTCCAAGACAGATACAATATACAATAAGAAGTTGCAACAGTCCAAAGTTAAACAGCTGTTGGTAATATAAAGTACAGTACTCATCATAAGCATAACTCAAATAATAATAGGTAATTATACAAGAGATGTTACTATATACATATATATGAATTGTCATGTCATAGTCTTTGGTATCTTAAGGATAAGTCTATAAAGGTGAGGAGTATTTATTAGTGTAAGGGAGGAACGTTAGTCAGGGTTAGTACAGGGGCATAGCCAGTGGGTATGGAGGAATAGTTTTAGCTTCTGTTTAAATAGAGTTAATGAGGACAGAGATATGAGTTCAGTGGGTAAAAGGTTCCAGTGCTTTCCAACAACATTAGAGAAGAGGGAGTCTCCTGCCAAGTTGTTGGCTTTGCAAGTACTGATAATTATTTTGTTTGAGGAGCGTAAATTCTTAAGATTGTTGTAAGGGGTAATGATGCTAGTGAGTATTGGAGTGTTGGTGCATTGGTAAAGGGTTTTAAGGGCTATAGTAAAATGGTGAAATTGAACTTGGTTTGGAAATTCAAGCCATCCAAGTTGCTTTAGATTAAGACAGTGATGTGTTCTAAAAAGAGAGGCAGTTGCAAATCTGGCAATATTATTATAGGAGATTGCCATTTTATTTAGGTTGTTCTTAGAAAGGTTAGTATAGATAGGTGAAGCATAGAGTAGAGTGGAGATTAAGTGAGTTCTAGCTATAGCGGTCCTAGCTACTGGAGTAAGAAAGGGTTTGATTCTATAGAGGGACCCTAATTTTTTGTTGATTGTTTTTACTGTGCTGTTTATATGACTATCAAAGTTAAGGTTGTTATCTATTGTTATACCTAGAAGTTTGGTGGTAGGTTTAGGAGATATGAGAGTGCCATTATTAGATGTGAGAGAGAAATTTATTAGAATGGACTTCCGGGTTGGGGTGAACAGTAAAAGTTTAGTTTTTTGGGGGTTTAGGAGGAGGCAGCAGTTTAAAAACCATTGTTCTACATTATTGAATGAATTTTGGGTAAGGGACTGCAATTCAGTTTGAAATTATTGTAGAGTCGTCTGCATATTGAATGCAGGTGGTTTGAGGAATTGAATCTTGAAGGTCATTGATAAAGATGGAAAATATGAGTGGGCCTAATATGGAGCCCTGAGCCCTGAGGAATACCAAGGGAAATGAGAAGGTGGTTAGATAGCTTATTGTCACATAGTACAGCCTGTTGTCTATTGTCTAAGTAAGATTTAAACCAATTAATTGCTAGAGGTTCAAGTGAAAGGGATTTCAGTATATTTATGAGGAGCTGGTGATTGACCATATCAAAAGCTATTGATAAATCAATAAAGACTGCAGAGGAAAGAGTATTGTTGTTACGGTTTTTGTTAATGCAGTCTGTGAAGGATAGGAGGGCAGTGGTGGTACTATGGAAAGGTCTGAATCCATGTTGACAGTTGGCAAGTAGATTATTTTGGAGTAGGTGGTTAAGTAGTTGCTTATGGATGCATTTCTCCATTATTTTTGCTAGGGGAGATAGTAGAGCTGTAGGACGGCAGTTAGAAAAGTCATAAGAGTTTCCACCTTTATGTAGTGGGATGATATGAGAAATTTTCCAGATAGATGGGATGGTTCCTTCACTTATGGTTCAGTTAACAAGAATGGAGATGGGATAGGCTATGGTTTTAGCCCCTTTTTGCAGGTATTCTGCTGGGAGATGGTCGGCTGAGGGGGTGGTAGGTTTTAGTTTTTGGAGAAGAGAGCAGATAAAGAAAGTAAAAACTGGTTGTAAGATAAAAGTGGGAGGTGGGCTTGTCATAGTTGTAGGTAGTTTTAAGGAATCTGGAGAAAGTTAACTAGCAAGAGTTTGGATGGTGTCTGTGAAGAAAGAATTGAAGCATTAGCAGTATAAGTGGGATTCTCAGGGTTAGCGCCTTGTGGGCTAGGTGTGCTAGATTCTCCTGGGTATAGTAGTTTGTTGATGCTAGACCAAAACTTTTGTGATTTCTTTTGGTAAGTTTGCTGTATTTGGAAATAATAGTCTTTTTTGTCTGAGAGGATGGCTTTTTTTTTGCAAGATTTCTAAGTTGTCTAAAGGTTTGGTGATCTGTAGGATCCTTAGTATTACTCCATTTTGCCCAATATTTGTTTCTATAAAGGATTTTTTTGCCTAGTAGCGTTTGAGAGCCAGGGGGCAAGTGTAGTTTTATTTCTAACAGAGCAAACTTGGGTCTGTTTGTCAAGAATGTGGAATTAAAGTATTCCACAGCTTCATTTAGTGGGAGTGATTTGAGTGGAGACCAATTACAGTGTCTAAGTTCTGTTTGGAAGAGTTCAGGGTTAAAATACTTTTTGGTTTGTATTGTTCTGAAAGTGTTTAGAAAAGGTAGATTGGTTTTGCGCCTGATAATATAAGTTAGTGAGTGGTCACTTAGGTCATGTGGGAGGGTTCCTACTCTGTATGTTTGGTGAGGAGTATAAGTCAGAATCCATTCTAAGGTACTTTCTTTGTTATTGGGTTTATTAATTCTAGTAAGGGAGCTAATATTTTGTGAAAAGCCATATAGGTTAATGTGGGTGGTAGGGTGTACATTACTACAGGAGCTCCAGTCTATATTAAAGTCTCCTAGGACTATAGTTTCTTGTGGGAGATTAATAGAGAGCCAGTTAAGAATATTTTCAAGGGTATTAACGTTATTTCCTGGAGGAAGGCAGATACAGATGATATATATGGATTTACATGCATTAACCTGAAATTTAGAAATGAGGATTTCACCATTATTGTCTGAAGGTGGTTTAAGGTTTGCAGTGCTGACTTGTAGCTCTGCTTTATAAAGGATTGCTACCCGTCCTCCCTTTTTGGCTGTGCGGTCTAGTCTAAGTATATTGTAGCCAGGTGGGGTGACTTCATTGTCTTTGGTTGTAGGTTTTAGCCATGTTTCAGATAAACATAGGATGTCAAATAGGTGGATATCTAGGAGGGTGTGGAGCTGGGCAATTTTATTATTGATGCTGCGTATGTTGAGATGAGCTATATAGAGACAGTTAGAAGGTTTAGTAGGGGCTATGTTATTATTATTACTAGAGTTGCACTTATCAGTAGGAAGTGAGGTGTTTGGGCCAGGGTTGGGATGGATGTCCCCATCTAATAAGGAGTGGAGGTATATTTTATTTATAGGGTACCGAGGCTTGTAATAATAGTCAAGTACCTTTCTGGTATTTAGAATGGTATACTTAATGTATGATATTTAGATTGTAGGCAGCAGGGTTTGGATCTGGTGTTTATGAAGTTTTGGGAGGTAGGCAGTGGTAGTGTTAAAGTGTGTTTGGAGGGGAAGGTAATGGAGAGGTATAATGTTTGTTCATAGGAGGTTAGCATATAGGCAATGGTAAGAGGAGGAAAGAGTGACACTACGAGTAGTATTTGTATTTGGTGTGGGGTGGTTAAATAGCCATTTAATATGATTGTACAGTGGATGAAGAGTGGAAGGAAAGGAACTGTAAGCAGGTTAGGAAATAAATCAATCGGTGAGATGTTGCATGAAGGAGGGATGGGAGGTGGGGTAATAAAAGGTGATGTGTTTAATGAGGGTTGGGAGTGCTAATTAGATGATCTGCTGGAGTGGAGCAGATTTGATGGGGGTGTGGTTTTAGAGGAATAAGTGTAGGAGCACTGGGGGTGGGTGAGAATTGGGGCCAGGGTAGGGGAGCGGAGTGAGCCCGCAGGGCGAACTGAGCAGGTAGAGACCAGTGAGTGAAACAGGCAAGGAGAACAATCAGTGGAATGCTGACTGATAAGGTAAGTTAGGATGGGGTAGTTGAAGAATAAATGAGAAGCAGAGTGGGAGATTTCCAAGGAGGATAGTGGGAGATTACAGCAAGACAGGAGGTGGAAGACAGAAATATAGTAACAAGGTGGAGACAGTAGTCAGTAGGAAAAGTTATTCTAGGGATGGTGGATAGTCAAAGGATAAGGACTGGATAAGGAGGCCACCTAGTGGCCAAGGACTTAAATTACACAGTAGTATTGTCTGGAGAAGGCTGGTCTAGACCTAGATAGGACGCTCAGTTCAGCAATGGAAGGTGATAAGAAGGCAGACAGGGGCTGGAGTTAACTTACAGGTTACAGAGGGGGAGTAAGGCTGCTGGCTTACTTGGCTGAGAAGCCTTTAATTACAGGCTATACAGTCCAAGGATACTACAAATAGGTTAAACAGCCAGTGAGAGAAAACACATACTTTCTTCTTTTCTTTCATGGAATAGCGCAGGGGAACCCTTATAGGGTGCTGAGACAGTTGCAAAGTTGGGAAGGGTCCTTGGTTTCAGGTGGGTTCATCACTCCTATTGGAGCGTAGGCCAGTTGGAGAGCTGAGAGTGGACAAAATAAATCAAGACAGCTAGCAAGGGGAGAGAAGAAACAAAAACCATAGTAGGTAGGTAGTTCAGTCACAAGTACCCAAGCAAGTACACATAAGCAGCACAAATATACATGCAGTCCTCAAAGCAGGTTCAGAACAGGAATGGTTTAAAACACATTCATCTAATAAACAATGATACAACAATGTTAAAAACTAAAGGATATGTGATCAAACTACTATGGTCTGTATCCTAAAGTTGGTACATTTGAATGGAAAAAATATTTAATTAGTACATTAAACACAACAGACCCACACAGAATTTTAGTTAAGATATATCTTCACTAGACTGTTGTAACTTAAGCAGGAAAAACACTGTTCTAGAGCTAGCAAAAGTACAACTGCAATCATTAAAAGTACTGATATACAGTTACTGTAGTTGTTACAAAACAGTCTTAACATAAGCCTTTAAAGCAATCATATCGTACAGTGTTAATTCGGCAATGGCTAGTCACTGCCGCATTGAGTGCACATCTCAAAAAATAAGGGGCCCATATGAATACAGCAATTAAATGTGCAAGGCCAATAAAATCAGAAGGTTGTGATTATGAAATAACTACTCGGCTACAGGATCTGTTCATTTTAAGGCAGAGAGACTGCCTAGGTGTGCTAAGTAGATGGTGGTACACTCTAAGCAGTTAAAAAGACCAGGGGGTGTCTAGAAGGTGTGCCACATGTGTGGCTGTGTTTGTTACATTGTCCTTTAAATGGGCATGCATGTAGTGGTAGGAAATACACCTGTGACCACCCATAGTTGTAGCAGGGAAAGCAGGAATCCTTATAGTCAGGCTGTGGGTACGCCTGTGCAGGTAATGCAAGCTCTATGGCGAATAAACAGCTTATAGCTAGAGGTAGAAAGCTGCCTTGTAAGTCCCCACTCAAAGGTGTCCCACATAAGTGACTAAAGTGTATACGTCCTCTGGTAGGCGTGCCTACCAAGGGGGTAATAGACACTAAAAAAGCTAATGCCTATGTCTGCTCTTGTATTTAGGAGTGCAGGCTTATATAAAAGAAAAAAAGTATCTGAAAGTATGTACGCTTTAAAAAAGGTCTTTGATATTGTACAGGTTTCCCAATTATAGTGGTAGTGAAATCATAGGTCAAGACCGAGTTAAGGTTTTAAGGTTGCTGAAGGACACTATATTAGTGCCGCAGGAGCTATAAATGTTATTTTCCCTAGTCAAGCAGACTTCAACCTCAGCATTAAAACTGAGGCATATGTGGGACCTTGCAGTAAGAATAAACAGCTAGACAGTCAGTGAAAATATAAATATATGGCAGCCATTCAGGGGTACCTTAAGTTTCCCTAGTGCCGCTCCACGTGGGAAATGCTAATATCAGCAGGACACGGAGATAAGTGCCAGCCAGCAACAGTGATCCGTTATATGAGCAAAGGGACGTTTTTATGAGGAACAAGATACGGTTTTCTAACAATCAACATCAAAATGCACAGTTCTAAAAATACACAGTACTTACATAAGGTAGAAAGCCCAGGGGCCAGGAGCACACAGCAGCCAGGGGTTATCCTAGTAATAAAGATGGCGCCAGGAAGGGCAGGTAGTCTTTATGGGATTAGAGAGGATGTGAGGTAGGTGGGGGAGGGGGAAAAGGGGAAAAGCAGGTAAAAACAAATGGGTGGGGCTGGAGGAGAGTGGGTGGGAGAGAGGACAGAGGTCAGTTGGATTAGAAATGAGAGAAGGATAGGGAAAGGAAAGGCAGTGCAGTGTAGTAGAAGCGGAGATATTGTAATGTGAGGGAAAAATCTAGCAGAAAACTAAGTTAATAGAGTGAGATATAGACAGGTCAGGGTATTTGGGAAGAGACCAGTGAGTGAAACAGGCAAGGAGAACAATCAGTGGAATGCTGACTGATAAGGTAAGTTAGGATGGGGTAGTTGAAGAATAAATGAGAAGGAGAGTGGGAGATTTCCAAGTAGGATAGTGGGAGATTACAGCAAGACAGGAGGTGGAAGAGAGAAATATAGTAACAAGGTGGAGACAATAGTCAGTAAAAAAAGTTATTCTAGGGATGGTGGATACTCAAAGGATAAGGACTGGATAAGGAGGCCACCTAGTGGCCAGGGACTTAAATTACACAGTAGTATTGTCTGGAGAAGGCTGGTCTAGAGCTAGATAGGATGCTCAGTTCAGCAATGGAAGGTGATAAGAAGGCAGACAGGGGCTGGAGTTAACTTACAGGTTACAGAGGGGGAGTAAGGCTGCTGGCTTACTTGGCTGAGAAGCCTTTAATTACAGACTATACAGTCCAAGGATACTACAAATAGGTTAAACAGCCAGTGAGAGAAAACACATACTTTCTTCTTTTCTTTTGTGGAATAGCACAGGGGAACCCTTATAGGGTGCTGAGACAGTTGCAAAGTTGGGAAGGGTCCTTGGTTTCAGGTGGGTTCTTCACTCCTATTGGAGCATAGGCCAGTTGGAGAGATAAGATAAAAAGCCCAGGGGCCAGGAGCGCACAGCAGCCAGGGGTTATCCCAGTAATAAAGTATCGAGTAGAGAAGACTATACAGTAATAAAAACAAGAAGTATCACTGTTATAAGAATATAAAAAGATGGAGCAGATCAACAAAAATACTTAGAAAGATAGGCATGGTAGAAGCAATGCACAGTATCAAAACAGACCTTTATTCATCATACACAACTGCAAATAAACTAAAGATATCACATGCACATGCAGAAAAGCTTGGGGGATATTCAAATAAATACAAAGGAAAAGTACAAAATAAGCAATTCATTGATGATCCAAAAAGTTTTATAAAGAACTGAAAAAAAACAAAAGGAATCGAAACACCACCAAAAAAGAAGAAACAGTCACATTTTGTAGATATGTAAACAAGAAAAAAACTTCACACTGTGTGTACTGAGCAGAAAGTGGCAGTAAATATACCCTTGTAGTCCAACAAGGGTTCTCTTTACAAAATGTATACCAAAGTCCAAAGTGTAAAGAATATATTTAATAAAACACACAGAACATGAACATGCAGTAAAATCCAAAAAGAAATCCAAGTACAAATGGTTAAGAGCTTTCATCCCTAAAATTTTTGTGGGACTTCTTCAGAACCATAAAATGTTATGACACTAGCAAACTTTAAATATACATACAACCCTTCAATTTAAAAAGTTATATGACTCACATCAATTAAAACAGCTACTAGTGTATTATGCAGCACTATTGCTTGAAACCCTTTCATATAACTTTTAAAGGACATGTTAAAAAAGCAACTAACAATATATAAAAAGATTTTTATAGTTATTTTATAGTTATAGTTTTATAGTTAAAACTAAACCTCGGCTCGAGATGATTGTCACTATTGAAGTGACACCCCGCCCCCACGTGCAAAATGAGAAAAGGGGTTGAGGATGGATGGATTAAGTTTATATCACAAGAGATCGCCCATTGTCAACAGTTCAAAAATAGATCCAAGAAAAACAGACACAGCAGTCCAGGAAAAAAGGAACATTAATCATTGAGCTTGGTATACCTAGTGATTGCAGCATCTTATATACAGATAGACACAAAGTCATAACTTACCAGGATTTGTATGCAGAAACAAGAGTAACATGGAAGAAAGATAACCATACAGTTCCAATTAGAGTAGGAGCAACAGGTCTAATAAAAAAAATGTACATTCAGACTTACATGCTACCAATGTATGTAACCCCATATGAACTGCATAAGGAGTGTAGTTCTAGGGACATTGTAAATTATGTGAAGAACACTTTTGGCTAACATCAAAGATTGAAACAATACTAATTTCATGAACTTTAATCATACCCTGTCTTAGAAATGGGGTCCATTTTTGTCATGGTATGTGTGGAGTCTGCATATCCTCTCAGCGGTTGAGTGACGTTAAAGACATGCAGGTAGGTGCGAGCGTGAATGGGTGTACCTTCCTTGAAAGTTGGGCGTCGGGCTGGCAACTCGGCACCGTAAAAATCCACTACTAATCATTAGCGGACCGGAGTTCCGCTGTGGTGACCGATAACCGGGAAAAGCCGAAAGACATTACTGTTAGAAACTCAAAAGACTTGGCGAAATCAACCAGGGAAAAGCAGAAATTACAAAATATTTGCAATTTTTTTCAAATGTTGTATTCAGCAGTCTGAATTGGGTAAGTGGCATTCAGTGAAAACAATTTTGAAATTTCATCTTATTGTCCTAACTGCCATAGCACAAGTTATTGTACATCAAAGCAATATGACTCTTACATTGTTGTATCACTTTATCACTTTATTATTATTATTATTATTATTATATTTTTACATTGGCATTGCTATAATTAGGGTCAACTTCAAGCCTAAAAACAGAAAATATAAAAGTATAGTAATATTATTTGTATGTTAGGAGCAGAAGTTGTCAGTGTGCAAACTTCAGTAACCATTCACCAAATTGCATTTTGCAATAAAATGAGTTCACCATGCAAGAATGCAGCAACAAGTGTAGTATATTGGATGTGAATTCCATACAAGATTTGAGATATGCAACCTAAAACAATGTTTGCCAGAAAAAAAAAATCACCATTAATTCTCATGGAAAAGATCCTATGCTTGAGTGTTTATCTGAAACAAAAGGTGTGATTTTCATGGAAACCTTTTAGGGGAAGGGTTTTGTCTACCACTAAACACATAAATTTAAAAACTATAAAAACATAATCACTTATTCAAAAGTTGCATCTGTGTTTCTGTGCAAAAGAGTGGAATCTGTCATTAACCTGCAAAATAACATATAAGCACATTTTGGTTCTAGGGGTCCTTAAGTTCCCAAATGCCAAGCTTGCAATCTACTGGCCTTTGTGAAAGGTTAGTTGCCATTATCCCATGCACACATTCTGGTACCTGGATCAGTTTTACAAATTATCAGGCTTGTTACTTTGATTAACTGCTTATTTGGGAATAGCGTGTTTTTCTTTCATTAGTTTTAACACCCTCCAACATTGTGTTAACCGTCTTTTGAACTAAAGTATCCTCTGACTTCATTTTATTTATTTTCTTATTATTTTGTTGAAGCTCTCTTAGTAGTCAAATCAGATTTCACATAAAATAGCTTCTTAAATAAGATGATTGCATTGGATTTCTTCAGGGTATTCTTTAAAATATTTAAAGTCTGTTCTGTCTCATCTCTGACCGTTAATGGTTATTTTAATTTTCAGTCTAAAACTATTTTCCTTCAGTTTTGTTAAACCCTAATACAAACAAATAAACCATGATTACATTTCAGAATGTTTCTGTCTATTAATTACACTAGTCCTGGTCATTTTTTATAATTTAGCATTAGATTACAAGGTATGAAACAATCATTCATTCATTCACCAATACCCATTTTATCTAATTCAGAGTCACATGAGATTCAGACCCTTTTTAGCACTCAGTGAGATTAACAGACAGGCATCCTGGAAAGGATGCCAGTGTATCATAGGACTGACACACACACACATTCACACGAAGCTCACATAATCTGTGATAAATCTTGATGACTAATTGCTTACTTACTGCATGTCTTTGGGATGTCAGAGGAAACTGAAGCACCAGACAAAAACCAATATGGACACAGGGAAGACTTGCAGACTTTCCTGAGAAGGCACCCTAGCTGAGAACTGTTCTGGTTTACTCTTTCCAGTTTGTCTCACTTTATGATTTACTTTCTTTACCTTTTCTTTCACTTCAAAAGGGCCTTGCCACTTAGCAGACAATTTACTCCAGGCAGTGGGTGCCAACATATTTGCTTTGTCCCTTGTCTTAAACTCTCTAAAAATTACGATTTTTATCATATGCTGTCTGTTGTGTTTATTGTGCTCTCTGCATTTGCTCTCTGACTTTATGCATTATAGCTCATAGTCTGTCTTACAGTTCTGTGTCATAGATATTTTGCTCTTAAAATGAGTATTTTCATGTTGCAGAGTTTTCTTTTTTATGTCTCACAATCCTCAGAACTTTCTCCCATATAATAGTTCAAAAGAAGTAAATCAGGTTGAAGCATGGATTACTTCCCTCACAGCAAACATTCATCCTCCTTAAATCTACATTCATCAACATTGTACTATTACCTGTCTATCAGTTTACAACAAACACAAAGCAAATATAAAGAATTACCCCAGTCTAACCCATTAATCCCTCTCAGATCTTACCACATATACTCCACAATTTGGGAAGGTATAATGGTTGAGGTGTTTATTTCAGAGGCACAAAGTACAGGGTTTGATTCTCACATTTGAAAGGGAAATTGACAAGGCTTAAAATGGCCCAGAAGGGCAGCTAGCTTAGTACTTGCCTATGAACCTATTTATGCAGTAAAGAGCGACATTCTCACAATCATAACCCTTCTGTCAATGTGCCTACTAACATCTGACTACCTCCTTACCCAGACAAAACACCATATTAAACTATAAGCATAAATGACACTCACAGTAACAGATACACACAGCACATCTATATGACGATATCTGAATGGTGGTCCACATATACTACGTTTATTGTAGTTGCTACTAAAGGTAATATACACCACAGAATCCACCCCCATTAACTCATACAAAACTCCTACTAAACAATACCTTGTCTCTAACCTTCCTAACTGGACTATACCTGATCATGTCAAGTAATAATGAACTTGATCAAGGTCCAGGCTCAGTGATACCATATATCCAAAATGTCAAGCTGCACTGATTGCACCACAGTTTCAATGTAGCCTTAACTAACCTAAGTCAGTCCTGGAAACTAAAGTAGCACAGCACAATCCTACTATACTGGCAGTCAGGGAATCTTGGCAAAAGGACCATCTTCACACTTCAAGTCTTTTACATACAAACCACCCCTGCTTCTACAATAACAGGCCAGAGTGTAGAGTAGGAGATATGGTTCTTCTTCTTGTTAAGAATAATACTCAAATAAAAGCAAACACATCAACATAATGTGACCCAAAACTGCTCATGGTCCAAGTAACTTATGGAAATGCTATAAAGATCAGTATAGGGGTTGTTTATATTTCACCACCTGCTGCATTGCATCGTTTTGATTATTACATATATCTTTCTTACTATCATTTCTGGTAAATCAAACCTAATTATTCTTGAAGATCTCAAGCGGAACTGGTTAAGCTCATAAAAGACAAATCTGTGTCAAAACAGTCAAAAACACAACCTAACACAATTAGTCACATAACCCACCAGAATAGCTTCTCAAACAGGATCCACCACACTAACATATATTACTATAAGAAATTTCCCATAATAATGGCAGAACATAACAATACTGCCAAAAACACTCATTGACCATAATCCTATCATGTCCTACTGGTCACTCAAATCACCAAAACCATACCACAAATAATTACCACTGGAATCTTAACTGACCAATCACAACAGAATGTAAGCAAACCATACCACAAATAATTACCACTGGAATCTTAACTGACCAATCACAACAGAATGTAAGCACAGAGCTTGTATCAATCATTATTTAATTTATAGTGACAGCAGCCCAATTACAGCACTCACTACACTACTAAACATCCTCACACCAGTACAAACAGACAAAGAATGAAAAGCAAAAATAAGTAGTACAGCCTGGCCCTAGATTACACATCAAAGATGTCTTTAAAGCAGTGTGATAATGCCTGGAAATTGGGACACGCAAACCCTTCTAACAGAAAAAAAAAACATTTCTACAACCCAGGGGCGGCTCGTGCTATTGGACTCCAGGACTGCAACCCTCCCAGCTGTGCAGCCCCCCAGCTGTAAAAAAAGAAAATAAAATAAAAAAGAAAAGAAAAGAAAAGAAAAGAAAAAAATAAAAATAAAAGAGAAAATAAAAAAATTTGAGTCCCGGAACATCGCATATGCGCACCCACGGCATTCGGACTGCTGGTGAACCAGTCTAGAGCATGCGCACAGAATCCAGACAGTCTCCACCAGCAGTCTGGAGTATGAAGACAACATTCAACTCCAAATTTTCCCAGCAGTCTATGCAGTTACAACTGCATAGACTGGAAGGGGATCGGACTGCAATGTCCGCAGGCAGGAAGGACTAGGTGCTCTTGTGGGAAGGAAGGAAAGGATTTACAACAGAACGGGAATTACTCGGCGTGGAAAGGAAGGGATTTACAACAGAAAGGGAATTACTTGGCGTAGAAAAGCCTTTGCTTTACAGCAGCTTTAGCTCAGGTAGTGTGTGTGTAAAATGCCCCAGTTGCTGCATAGTGGTGGGTAGAGAATAAGGCTTGAACCCTGTACCTTGGGGCCAAGTGGCAAAAGCCTGAATTCCCTACCCACCACCATTTATAAAAAATGGCAGATTTATGCCTCATATTTGTTCTGTTCCTCATAAAATCTGTGGTTTCTGTATTTTTGTTTCTTAACACAGTCAGTGGTGCTGCGGTAGCGTTGTCGCCTCATAGTACAACATTGTCCTGTTCAATTCTCAGCTAGAGCATCTTCTGTGTGGAGACATGCATGAATGGGCGTACCTTCGTTGAAGGTTGTGCGTCAGAGCTGGCAACTCAGCACATAAAAATCTACTGCCAATCATTAGCGGACCGGAGTTCCGCTGTGGCGATCCCTAACCGGGAAAAGCCGAAAGACACAATAACAACAACGCAGTCAGTAGTGCAATGGAGCAGTGGTAGCATTGTTGCCTGACAGCTACAGGTTGTCTGGTTTGATTCTTGGCTGGGGTGCCTTCTGTGTGGGGTCTGCATGTCCTTCCTGTGTTTGTGTGGGTTTGCTCTGGTGTCCTCCCATCTTACAAAGATGTGTCTGGAGTGTTTCTGCCAAAAATTAGCTTTTGTTCCAAGTCAGACTTTCCTGGTTAACAAATGTTAAATAAATAAAAATGACAAGCATTTGAATTTCAGACTTCATATTCTTCAGAAAGTACATGGTAACACAAAACCTATTATTATAGCAATTTTCTAAGTTTATGAGATGGATATTTGAAATGTGTCCCTATTTTTGGGACTGTATTCCCACATTATTGGCTTCATCCAGGTTTTTTGTGCCAAGGTTGAGAGCTATGGTGAGAACTGAGTTCACTGAATATGTTTGGGGGCTGTATTCCCCCATCATTGGCTTTGTTCAGGTGTTTTGTGCTAAGATGTTGACAGCTATGGTGAGAACTGAATTTACTAAATGGTAGCCATTTAAGTTTCAGTCTTCCACTTTTTCATAAAACCGATGATTTGACATAGTGGTATGTTGCTCTAACTATTTTGCACAGGGTCCTGGGTTCAATAATTGGCAGTGAAATGTATGGTGGTAACACAGCATTTTATTCTAGCAACTTTCCAACATTATATAAGCAATGTTTAAAATGTGTCCCTGTTTTTTGGTCTTTTGCCCCCCCCCCTAAATTTTGGCTTTTTCCAGATTTCTTATGCTGCAAAGTTCAGAGATACAGCTGAGTGTCAAGTAGATTTTACAAGAAGCTGAGAGCTGCAGGTGGACAAAGGTTTAGTGCTGCTTGCATAGTTAATAGCATAACAGGTAGTGTACTTGCTCTTGATGCAGAAGACTGTGGGTTCTACTCCCACTGTAGATAGGTGCATTGCTGATACTGTACTGTATTGTAAAGGGGGTGGATTCTGCAGTCTTTTTTTGGTGAAGATACCTAGTAACTATATGAACCTGTTATCAGTTTGCTATCCATTCCCTATTGCAATATTACTAGCTTATTTTTTTTAATGCAACATAGGTAATTTATTCCTCAAGGGCAACAGGCACTTTATTTATAGATGAAACAATGAAATATAAAGTTGTTTGCTAGCAGCAACCTCTTCATTAGTTACAGATTTCTTTAATGTGGAATTATTTAGATGACTTTTACTTCTTCAGAGATTGTGCATATTTACTGATACTGGTGGACTGTAGAAGTTTGAGTAGACTTTTATGATAGAAATGTTCTAAATTGGGCAGTTTTGTCATTATCGGTGCATGCATTTTGCTTCATTGTTTAATGGAAAAATGTTCAAAACAACAAATTTAAAATGCCCTCTAACAACTGTACTATATTGTACAAGGAATATAATTTAATACAATCAGGAAGGTGTATCAAAGAGCATGTGTATGTTTTGTGTGCAAGGGGCCTATGATTTGAAAACAGCCCAAAGTTAATCTTTATCTGCCACTGGCAAAACTGCATTTTCTTTGAATGTGGGTTTCAATGCTGTTTCAATGAATGTGATTTTCCAGGGCAGAGAAGTTGTAATGCTAATAAGTCTGTTTTCATTGTGAGATTGCTTAGCAGATGTTTTAGTGTTTGTGCTGTAAAATGCAAAATAAAACTTTCAAATGAAGTCCAAATCATCGTAGAAGTAAAGCAGTATGCACATTAGTGTTTATGGTAAATAAAGTGAAATAGCCAAGTAATGGTTCATTGGAATGGCTGCAGGGGGAGCCTCCATTCAACCATGATTTTGTGAGGGGGAAGGGTGGCAAACTCAAAGACAGCCCCGGCTGAACTATACCTCTCAACTGTCCAGATTTTCACAGAATTAATAGATTTTTGCTTCTTATTTTTGGTTTGTTCCTCATAAAATGTGTGTTTTTCTGGCAAATCATTTAGAAATTAAGTCATTAAATAATGACAGACACTGAGTTTCAGACTTCATAACCTTCAGAAAAATGCATGTTAAAGCAAGACCTGTTATTCTATCAACTGTATCAGTTTATACAAAATTTTTTAGTACTGTTTATATGTTCCCCCAGTATATTTGGCCTTGTCCAGATTTCCTGCATTAACAGGTTGAGAGGTACATGCAAATAAATTGCTTTATAAAATTAGGCATATCCAAACCTCTCAACTGTCCCCAATTTTGGCTCAAAATGTTGCTCTTCCGCTAATAATCCCGCCGCAAAATGGCAATTTTGGAAGAAAATGTGGAGGCTTTACAATTAAGAAATAACTGTAATAATCAGAGTTATAGATTACTTTTATTTCAGAAATGCGTGTAGATTCTTTGATTTTGTCAGCTGCTGAAGTTAGCAGTACTAATATTAAAAAAGTCTCCCTTCTTTGACAGGTTCCCAGCTGTATTGTGTGGCTATTTTATATTTTTGCATCACATTTTTGGTCCATTTTTCATAAAATTGTGTTTTTTGGCAAATTAGTGGCAAATCATTAAAGACTGAAGTTAGAAAATAATGACAGACATTTGAGTTTCAGATTTCATACCCTTCAGAAAATTCATACTAATGCAAGACCTACTATTCTATTATCTTTCTAAGTTTATAAGAACAATATTTTAAAAGTGTCCTTATTTTTGGGCCTTTGTCCCACTTCTATTTATGGCTTTGTCCAGATTTCTTGCTCTGAGGTTGAGAGGTATGACAAATGTGTCAGGGCCATCACAGTCAGCCAGAGACATTTCAAATTGTGACATACTTGTTGCACCCCACTTCCCCATGTAGTGACTGGATGTGTCCAAGCAAGGCAAGGAGCAGTTATGCAGTGTAAATGTGCAGAGTATCCCCCCATCCAATGTAGACACAAGTACTACTTTTATTCTGTCCTTGATTTTGCAGAATGTTCTGGTTTCTGTCATATTTTTATACTGTTGATTTATGCTTATTATTACTTAGGAAGTGCCTGTTGTTCTGTGTTTAAGTAGCAATGCTTTAATGACCATCAGGTAAGCTTGTCTGAGATTGTAAGATGCAAGTAAGCTTTAATAAGCACACTGTTAAATAATTGCCAACATTGAAAGCCTTTCTGTTGTTGCCATGCAGAGAATACTTACATAAGTAGATAATGTATAAGCCTTGGGTATTGAAATGCATATGACAGTATTTGTAATAAAGGACAGGATTACATTATTTTAAGAAGCTCATTACATTTGTTGGAGACTTGCAGTCATCTTTGCAGACTTTACCTGTAAACTAAACAGAATGCCAATCTATCATGTGTGGTCCATTACCTGTACAATAATCCTTTAAGCAATGTATCTTGAGCTTGTTTCTTGTTTGCGTTTCATTTTTTACTTTGATCATGTTTTCCCCATGAAACAAGTAGATAGTTGTTGTCAGGTAGCAGGTCTGAATTGGATAAGAAACATTTTTACAAGTGGGGGTATCACTGAGATTGCTACTTTCAGCGTGTTACTTGGTACTTTAATAAAGCTGAATATAAATTATAATTAGAACTGCAGTGCAAGGAGAAGTGGTTTGAGTTGAGTGCTGCTTGTTTTTCTTACACTTGATTTTGACTGGCATTCCAGTATGTATTTAAAAAGTAATTTATTTTTTCATGCCTCACAACCTTTTTGTTCCATCTAGATACTAAGTAAGCTGTCATGCAGCCAATGCATTGAAATATTTTTTCCTTCTACACTTCGTTTTGTCTTGATTGGACTCTCATAATGACAGTTTAGTACCCAGGGCAGCGTATTTAAAGTTCCAGTTTTTGTGGTTTTGAGCATAGCTCCTCCCCTTTCTAGTTGGCCACACCCATTCCCATTGGCCCACCCTTTCAACTGTCTCCTGCAGCCCCCCTTTGATTTGAAGTCACCAGCCACCACTGCTACAACCTGAAACAACAGGCATGCATTACCTGTAATGCAGTAAAAGCAGCTTACATGAAGCATAAACATCTGGCATGCAAAGGCATTTCTTGCATTGGTTGAAAGTTTTTATGCAGGTAATGCAGCACAATAAGCAGCTCTGACAGCCACTGATTGCTGTCATTGGTAACACCTAAATCATGGAATATTCTAGGCTCTCAGCACTGATGGCTACAAACAAGACTTTCTTCAGTGATATGTGTGTGTGCACCTTTGTGGGAGTGCAGACGTTTAATACTGCTTGCGTTACTGTTAATTATATATCAGATGTGGGGCTGAGATGGACAGGACATCCTAGGCTAAACACAGGTAATGCTGGAGACTCATTATGGACTAACACAGTCCACCCCCAGTATTGGGAGAAAGCAATACAAAAAAAAGAGAAGAGAAGAGCTCCAGCAGGTAAATGTGTAGCCAAACCCAAAACGCAAACAATGCAACAACAGCAATGGCTTTTCCAAACATGGATCATATTCTTGATAAAATAACTTAGATATTGCAGGCGAAGGACATTCTTTTACTTTTATGGGCATTCAGATAGTGTAATAATCAGACAGAGGAGGTGATTTAGTAACTAAAACAGAACATTTGGAATATAAATGGATTAATGAACTGCATGCTGATATAATACCTGGTTTAAATGTACTAGTAAACTTGAAACCTGTTTTGAAATTATTACAGCAGAAGTGTAAATTATACCATTTCTTTAAATGTGAATGTGATGTCATTTGAATATGTGACCCTGAAAACTTTTAAACTGCAGAATTTGTTTGTACTAGACCTGATGAAGCAGTTTGTGAAAGCTTTTTAGCTCATCTTTATTAAAGTTATTTGATCAAGAATATGATCCATGTTTGGTGAAGCCATCCCAGTTTTGGGAGAGGTGACTGTTCTCTCTAGTGCTAGTGTTGCTAATGGCGTCACTGTGTCCTCAGACTGTGCCAGGTGCATGATACCTCCAGCATCAGCCTCTAGAGATGCACTAACATCAGACGTGCTGAACTGCACTGTCAGAGCTCCTCCTGGTGGAACCTGTAAATGCATACAGATAATTTAGCTGTATGGAATCCATTACTTGTGACTCCCATTGCCATGTGGCACACAGACTGCTACATGCCAAGAACATACATAGCCTATGGGTACACACATACTTTGTAGTGCAAATTGTCTCTGTTGCAGGCCCAGTGGTCCTAAGTGATAAAAGTGCAGAAAGTTAAGTCTGGGTAAACTGTGCAGAGGTGTTAGGCAATGTCCTGTCTTAATGGCATGTGACACTACGCCCCTGGCACATCCTCCACAGAAACTCGGGCAGTCATACCTTGTGGTACAGGTTGTCTCAGCTGTGAACTTAATGCCCTTGGTAGCTTAAGTGCAGATGAATATGTGTGAGTAAACCAGGTATATGTAAGAAACCACAGGCCAGCACAATGTGGTGTGAAATATCCAATTTATTTATGGCATATAGGAGATCAGGTCCAAAAAACAGACCGGTTTCAGCTAAATAAAGCCTTCCTCAGTGTAAGCTATATAGTTCATTAGTACCATTCCCCAATAAATACAGATGATTAACAGCAAAAACCTTTATCATTGATTAATCAAAAGTGCTCATTTAATCCAGGGGAAACAACCCACCCAATTTAATTATCCACATTTCTTTATTATTAAGGATAGAATGGCAGCCAGTTTTGTTACTTCTATCACCTGTAATCCTATCAATGACAGTAAATCTAAAGTTTGCAGTTTTGTGTGTAAGGAAATGCTTATATAAAGCACTCGACTGTCTTTTATTTTTAATATCACCAAAATGTTCAGTCATACGTAGTCTGAGTGGTCGAGATGTCTGTCCAGCATAAAATGCTGAACAAAAGCAAGCGGCAAGGTAAATCACCCAATTTGTACTACAATTGGCTAAGAATTGTATATCATATACTATAGCTGAGTTTTTACTAGAAAACTGTTTGGATTTGATGATTCTAGGACAATGTACATGGTGTCCACAGGGGACACAACCATATAGAGGTTCACCGTGATGGTTGATTGTTGTGTATATTTATCAGATTCCTGCCCACGTTTATAGTGGCCTAAGTATGAGCCCAATGTCTTACCTCTATGAAAAGAAAATAAATATCTCAAATTTAACATATCCGATAGTGTGTGATCAGCTAACAATATATTCCAATGTTTGTTGATAATCTCCATCAATATGTTGGTATTCCGTCCATATGTAGTCAATAAACGAATTTCAGAAGCCCCCGATTTAGGTTTCTCCTTATAAGTCAATAATTCCTTCCTGTCCTGAGTAGATGCCCAATTACTAGCAGTTAAGATACTGCCAGATTTGTAGCCCCTGGTTTTAAACCTACAAATCATATCTTTTCTATAATGGTCATAATTATCTGGGTTGGAACAGATATATCTAATACAAAGAAACTGCAGACAAGCGTGGAGCTGTGGTAGTCATGGATTGGGTTAAGTATCATGGGGAGGCTGAAAGACAACTTATTGATGGGAAATATTATATGCATATGCCTTTTTATCCATCTTATAGATTTTAAACAAGAAATTGATCAATTTCTTCAGGAGGCTAAAGAATAAGGGATTATCTAGGATTTGGATGTATATCAGCTTACTGTGCCTGATCCTTGCCACCAATATCTATATTTATTACCAAAAATCCACAAAAATTTAGAGAATCCACCTGGCAGGACCAATAGTGTCTGACAAAGGTTCACTTACTGAACCACTTTCCCAGTTTTTTACTAAATATCTGAAACCACTGTTAAAGTACATTAGAGCATGGATACAAGACACAACCCAGTTTTTGCATATCATTTTGGATATGCAATTGGAACCTGGTTGGTCATTATGCACTCTTGACGGGACAGCACTTTATACCAACATTCCCCAATGGGTGCATTTACAGGCTTTACAATACTGGTTAGACAGATCTGAGTTATATCCACCTGGATTCAATACCTTCCTAGTTTGTTTAGCAGAACATGTGCTTACTAAAAACATCTTTTACTATCAAGGTAGATACTATTGGCAGTTGCAGGGCACTGCTATGGGGGCATCGTTTGCCCCCATTTATGTTGATTTGTTCATGGCCTTTTTGGAAGATCAGGTGATTTATGATTCCAGTCATAACATATATCTGGAGGAAATAGATATATGGAGACGGTACCTAGATGATTGCTGGATGGTCTGGAGGGCAGATAGTGATTATTTAAAATAATTTGTTGAATATCTAAATGACAATAAGTGGGGTATAAATTTTACAGTGAACTATCACTTACAACAAATTATGTTTCTAGATGTTATGGTTACCAGAAACACTGATAACACATTGGATAGTCAAGTATACTGCAAATGCCCACAATATAGCTCACTGTTACATGCTACCAGTTTCCATCCCCCACATATTATAAAGAACATCCCAAAATCCCAGTTTCTTCATATTAGATGCATCTGTTCCAACCCAGATAATTATGACCATTATAGACAAGATATGATTTGTAGGTTTAAAACCAGGGGCTACAAATCTGGCAGTATCTTAACTGCTAGCAATTGGCCATCTACTCAGGACAGGAAGGATTTTTTGATTTATAAGGAAAAACCTAAATTGGGGGCTTCTGAAATTCATTTATTGACTACATATGGACAGAATACCAACAAATTGATGGACATTATCAACAGACATTGGAATATATTGTTAGCTGATCACAGACTATCTGATATGTTAAATTTGAGATGTTTATTTTCCTTTCATAGAGGCAAGACATTAGGCTCATACTTTAGCCACTATAAACGTGGCAGGAATCTGATAAATATACACAACTATCAACCATCACGGGTGAATCTCTATATGGTTGTATCCCCTGTGGACACTGTGTACATTGTTCTAGAATCATCAAATCCAAACAGTTTTCTAGTAAAAACTCAGCTGTAGTATATGATATACTACAGCTGTAGTATATGATATACAATTCTTATCCAATTTTAGCACAGATTGGGTGATTTACCTTGCCACTTGCTCTTATTTATTTATTTGTTTATTTATTTATTTACATTTGTTGACTGGGAGTGTCCGACTGGACGTAGGTCCATTTTCAGCGGAGGCCAGGGGAGAAAAGCTCCACAGTTAAAATAAACAGACAGTAATTACATTGGATTACATACTGATTAACAATTAACATAGCAATTAATTACAAACATATTTACAGATGAATAACATAGTACATCAGTAGACAACTAGAATCTTATCTGCGAAGTACATAACAGACATTAACAAATGTTACAATAAGAAGTCCCTGCTGTATAATAAGTACTAGGCTTATGAGCATCTGAACTTGCTATAATCAAGGTAGTTAGTGGGGTGGAAAGAAAGGTAATGGTTGGATGGGGTGGGTGATATTAGAGTGGGAGTTGCAAGGGCATAGCCAGCATGTTTTTAGGTGCACTTTTAGTAAAGTTTTGAATTGGGTGCATGATGGTACGGAGGTAATTGTGGATGGGAGGGAGTTCCATAATTTGGCTATGGCGCACGAGAATAGTGCTTCACCAGCAGAGTTATTGGCTTTAGTGATCTGCAAGTGATTTTTGTTGCTGGATCTCAGTGGTCTGGTTTGGAGTAGATTCTGGAGGGATGGGACATTTAATGGATGGTTTACTAGTTTGTGGGCGAGTGAGAGTTGATACCATTGAAGGAGGTGAGGGAGTTCAAACCATCCCAGTTCAGCAAGTGAGAGAGAGTGGTGACTACAGTAGGATGCCCCTGTGGCGAATTTAGTGATTTTTTTGTAGCAGGTCTCTAGCTTGTTTAGATTGCATTGCCTTAGGTTGGTATATATTGGAGAGGCATAAAGTAGGGTGGAGATAAGGAGGGAGTTTGCTATTGAAATCTCTGCTGCTTTGGTGAGAAGTTGCTTCTTTCTGTATAATGCTCCTAGTTTTTTGTGGACTTTTTTATGGTCATGGATATGTGAATGTCAAATTTTAGTTTATTGTCTATTTCCACTCATAGCAATTTTGGTGTGTTCAGTTGGGTATATAGTGGTGTTGTCTTTTGCTGTGATGTTAAAGTGAGAGTTGTTTTGAGTATGTTTGGTGGGTTGGAAGATGAGTAGTTTAGTTTTGTTTGGGTTGAGTATTAATTGGGCATCGGATAACCAAGTTTCAACAGAGGAAAAGGTTTCCTGTGTGACTTTTTGCAGTTTGGGTAGGGACTGGGCTGAGGAGATGATGGTTGAGTCATCTGCATATTGTATGAGTGTGCCATGTTTGGTGGCAGAGGCTAGATTATTGGTGAAAACAGAGAAGAGTAGGGGTCTAAGGATGGATCCTTGTGAAACCCCTATGGAGACAGGTAGTTGGGGAGATATGTCATTCTGCCATACAACGGATTGGTGGCGGTCAGACAGGTAACTCTGAAACCAGTTGGTGACTGATTCAGAGAAGGATAGGTTATTGAGGACAGAGATGAGTTGTTTGTGTGGGACCATGTCAAATGCTTTAGATAGGTCTAGGAAAGTAGCAGAGGAGAGATAGCCATTGTTTTTATGCTGAAGGATAGTGTTAGTAAAGGAGAGTAAGGCAGTGGTGGTGCTATGGTTTGGTCTGAAACCATGCTGAGTATTTGAAAGGAGGTTGTTAGTAAGGAGGTAGTCTGAGACCTGAGAGTGTATGCATCTCTCTAGTATTTTGGAGAGTGGAGAGAGAATAGCTATGGGGTGGTAATTGGTTAGTTTTGTGGAGGGGCCACCTTTGTAGAGGGGAATTATATGTGGTACTTTCCACAGTGTGGGAACGTAACTTTCTGACAGAGATCGGTTAATCAAGATGGATACTGGGTAGGCCAGAGCATCAGCTGTAATTTATAGGTATTCACTTGGGAGGTTGTCTCCTGTTAATTTGGTGGGCTTAAGTTTAGTTAAGAGTTTTTTATGTTGGAGGTAGGTACAGTAGAAAAAGAGAAGGCAGTGTGGAGATTACTAGTTGAAGGTGTGGGTTGGAGGGGAGGGGGGTTGTGTTGTTTAGCTAGTGATAGTATGGTTTGTGTGAAGTGTGTGTTGAATGAGGTAGCAATATTTTCGGAGGAGTGAGGGATGTTAGGAGGAGGGGTACTGACTTTACCTGGGTGGAGGATGGAGTTTATGGAGGACCAGAATTGTTTGGGGCTGTGTTGGGAGGAGTCTAGGGCAGACTGGTAGTATTGGAATTTGTCCTTTTCTATTAGCTTTTTGACTCTATTGTGTAGTTCTAGGAATTTCTGTCTAGATGAGGGGGTTTTGGTTTTGCACTAGTGCTCCCAGGCTTTATCCCTGTTTTTCATTTCTGACTTAGTGGTTTTCTGTAGTCATGGGGAGGGTTGTGCTTTGGTTCTGAAAAGTCTTATGAGGGCATGGTAATTAAGGATGCTCAGGAAGGTAGTATTAAAAACTCAACTGCTTCATCAAGACTGAGGTACTTTAGAGGATGCCAGTTACATTCGTTGAGGGATGAGATGAATGTGAGTGGGTTAAAGTTTAGTTTTTTATGTATTTGATGGTAGATGACAGGTTTAGCTTGGTATATGTATTTTTGAGTAGGAATGTTGGGGAGTGATCACTGAGGCTATCTGATAAGCAGCCTGTTATATATGACTGGGGGCTCTTACTGACTAGTATCCAATACAGGGTAGTGTGCTTGCTGGAGTTTTTATTTATCCTGGTTGGTGACTAGACTAGTTGGGTGAAGCCATGAAGGTTTACATGATGGGTTGGATGGTTGCCAGAACAGGATTGCCAGTCAATATTGAAATCACCTGAAATTATAGTTTCTTGGGAGAGATAGTGGGTAGACCAACTGAGGAGGTTTTCTAGTGGAGGGATGTTTTGGCCAGGTGGGAAGTAGCATCCAATTATGTTGATGGTTTTGTTTTGGTTTATTTTGAGGTTGGTATATATTATTTCTTCATTGCCTATATGCGGAGCTGATGATTTTCAGACCTGGATGTTTAGATGCTGTTTAAATATTATAGCTACACCGCCTCCTTTCTTGTTTAACTGGTTTACTCTTAGTATGCCATAACCTGTAGGGAGTATTTGCTCACTGGTAATGTGAGGTTTTAGCCAGGTTTCTGTCAGGATGACTAAATCTGGGGAGTACAAGTCTATGATGGCATGGAGTTCATGGACTTTGCTGGATATATCTGGGGAGTACAAGTCTATGGTGGCATGGAGTTCATGGGCTTTGTTGGATGTACTTCTAATATTTAGGCTTAGCAGAAGGAAGTCGCTTGGCTTTCTATTGGCTGTGATATGGGAGATGTTGTGGTTTCTAGTCTGATTATGAGGACTGGGGTTGGAGATGGTAGGGCCAGGGTTGGGGTGGATGTCTCCACTTAGGGCTAGTTTTAATATGCATGAGGTTATTAGTTTTCTCAGTTTTTGAATGTGTTTGTTTATTAGGGAAACTGTATGATTGTGCTCTGTGGGTAATAGGTATGGTGGGAGGGTTACTATGTTAAGTTGTAGGGATGCTTTGTGTTTAAGTAATATAGTTGGTAGAATATGTGGGGGGTGCATAGGGATGGTTCTTGAGTTGGTGGGAGGGGAGCTGAGTGAGGGTGAGACATGAGTGGTGGGGTGAGTAGTAGTACAGTGGTAGTGGTTGAGTGGGGGAATGATGGAGCTTTGGTAGGAGGTAACGTATGCTTGTACATGTTAGTTGAGGAGGTGTGATAGTAGTGGGAAGATGGAGGAGGTAGTGTTGGGTTAGTGCTGTGGTTGGCTATTGGAAAGATGGAAGGGGTTTGTGAATGTAATAAAGGTAGGACCACTGGGGGCGGGAGGTAATAAGGGGCAGGGTGGGGAGCAAAGCGGATAGAGACCCTGTTAGTTGCTCTTATGAGGGGGCTGGAAACAATCAGGTAACAGAGTAAACTGATAAATGAACATATGATAGTGACAAAGTGTGGTTGTAGTTTTAAAAATGGTGCCTGCCACAGGTAATATTTATTAACTTTGGGATTGGCTTAAGGTAATAAACAGGGAAGGGGGAGGGGGAGAACAAGGGTGTGAGCAGGCAGTTCTTTTGTACTGCTGCTAATGAGCCAAAGCAAAGACAAGTTTGTGTTTAAGAGACAATCAAAATTGACCAAGGACTGCTCTGAAACTGTAAGTCATTTCTTAACCATTTCTCAGGTGGAAAAACAGGATAACCTTGTATCAGTAGGCTACTGTGGTCTCAGTTTAAATTAACAAACACACAGTATTGATCAGTTACGGATACTATTTGCGAACAGAAGGGAATAAGAGAAAAAGATGAGTGTGTGTGTGCGGGGGGGGGGGGGGGGCTGCTTACAAGCCAAAGCAGAGTGCTCTTCAGGGGAAAATGAATATTGGCTCAAACAAGCAGACACATACTCAAAGTTAACTTTAGCTGTTTGCAGACAGTTCAGACCCGGACTGCACTTTTCTTATAAGAATGATAAAGGTGGTACCGCAGTTGAATACTTAGAATGGTGTTAGGTCTAGAAAAGAAGAGTACAGAGAGGAGTAAGTACTTTTGAGATGGTAAAGATATATTATACAGATTACAAAAAACAAACTGTGCAAATAGCTACTGCATACAGGAAAATATGTCTTGAACCAACTACAGTATATGCAGATACTGAACCAATTGGAAAAACATCTGTTAGAAGAAACCTCATCAGACAGTTATGCAGTCACAGATAAAAATATAGCAAGCAGAACTCTGTCCTGGGTCTCTTATGTGATTCTATCCACCAGTAACAGCACCATTATATGGAAATAATTAGACACCAGTATGAGCTGTCTACACACAACAGCATTTTATGTTGGACAGACATCTCGACCACTCAGACTACGTATGACTGAACATTTTAGTGATATTAGAAATAAAAGACAGTTGAGTGCTTTATATAAGCATTTCCTTACACACACAATTGCATACTTTAGATTTACTATCATTTATAGGGTTATAGGTGATAGAGGTAACAAAACTGGCTGGCATTCTATCCTTAATAATAAAGAAAAAAAATGGATAATTAAATTGGGTGGGCTGTTTCCCCCTGGATTCAATGAGCACTTTTGATTAACCAATGAGAAAGGCTTTTGCTGTTAATCATCTGTATTCAATGGGGAATGGTACTAATGAACTATATGACTGACAACGAGGAAGGCTTTGTTTAGCCAAAACCAATCTATTTTTGTACCTGATCTCCTATATGCCATAAATAAATTGGGTATTTCACACCACATTGCGCTGTTCTGTGGTTTCTTACATGGATTGAATCATTTTGGGCCATTGCACTTGCCGTACTTGCGAGTGCTTGGTTTTGTAAACCAGGTATGCGTCTTAAGTAATGCCCTACAGGAAGAGCATGTGATATTCCTCACCTGAGGCATACCTAACAGATACTTAAGTGATCCTGATCAGCCCATTTCCTACATGCAAACCACCACCAAATATGAATGTCCTCTCAGTGTCATCTCTGTGAGCTCAGTGACTGTGAGCTGTTGTTATCCTGGGAGTGCACCCTGGTTATCAATGTCCCTGGCTATTTCCTAGGTGTTCATTTTGGCATAAATAATCATGTCAGTGACCTTAAAAAACAATCTACAATAATATCCTATTATGCCCACCCATTGCTCTGATGTCTCACATCAGTTCCAATGTTTCCTGTTCAAGAAAGGCTTTACCTGCTGTAACCTTGTCCAGGATTCACCTGCCATGTGTGCATAGGGCCTGCAGCAGCGCCAGCACCCCATTGTCCTTTGGGGTAAATTTGCCAGGCATCACTAGTTGTTTCACTCCAGGATAAGTCAGGTGCACCTGTGAATACACATGGATCTATCTGGCTATGCAGCATCATTCATGCCAACCAGCTCCTGTCACCTCACTGCCCCAACAACCTTGTGGTGGGCACAGCCCTGAGAGCTGCAGTGAGGTAACTGTTGTGACAGTGTGCCACAGTGTGTCAGCTGTGAGCATGTGTCCCATGTGTAATATATCTTATGTTGGTACCAATACCCTAGTATTATGTAGGTATTATCCTGGTCTAGTATCTCTATTAACCTGCCCTATTATCTGTGTGCCATGCAACATTGTGAAGATGTCACACATTAGGGCTTTACCTATTCCCTGTGCCATGTCTGTATGTCCCCACACAGAACTGCAATGTGCATTGCCTGTTTCTTGCACCCTAGTTATATGCACCCCTTCCACAGAGCTTCAGCCTTTCATGCCTTTTCCCTGTGTCCTGTCCGATCATGCCCCCCATACTGTCAAAACTCTGTTATGGCCAGCACAGTACTGGTGCATACACAGTGAAGCACTGTGTGACAGTGTATGTGGCAGCCATGCACCCCTGAGCAGTGACTACAGTGGAGGCATGCATTACCAGTAATCCTGCCTGCTGTTGTTTTCACTGCATATTGCACTTTTGAACTGCATTTTTACCATATCACTGTTTAGTTGAACTTTTTTTTTTAATTGTTGCACTTTGTTTGCTATTGCATAGAGTAAATTCAGACCTGCTGAATCCTGAGGCAATGTGGCATGTCATGTTTACTGACAACCCACTTCTTCTAGTCCACACAAATTCATTATATAAGAGATGCATCTATATCAAGAACCTAGAATACAGGCTCTCTCACTCACCAGTCAGTCCATCTGATACTAAGCAGGTTGCTAACATGCACACCTCACCTCCTGCACCTACCAAACCAACAACACATAAACCTACATATGCGGAGGTCCTTGCAAGAAGCTTACCTAAACATCAGAGACCTCTCAAACACAAACATGCTTCACATAATACATCTTCTGCAGAACATAATACACATAATATATCAGACACCAGCATCTCACCAGTCAAGCTCCTAAGGCATAACACAAAAACAAACATCCTAGTCATAGATGACTTAGATGTGAGGCACACAGATGTCCCTCTCACCAGGTTGGATAAGGAAAAGGTCACTGTCAGCTGTCTGTCAGGTGCCAGGATCCACCACATCACACACTCACTCATGTCTCTCAACAACAGGCACTGTTATGACTCTGTCATAGTCCATGTTGGTGTGAATGACTTGAGATGTACCTCAGTGGACTATATGAAGAGAGACATGACTGAGCTGTCTGATTATGTGTCTCAGGCAGGTATGTCTCTAGCCTTAAGCAGCATTCTATCTTCATCTAGGATGATACCTCAATACAAACAAAAATGATTGACTTCAACAATTGGCTTAGTTTATGGTGTCATTCAAAGGGGATCCAGTATCTGTCAGCCTGGGATGACATGGTTGACAGACCTCGATGCTTTGCCAGAGATGGTCTTCATCTGTCATCCCAGGGATTTTGGTTACTGGCTAAGGCTCTTGCCATCCTCATAAGGCCTTTTAAGGCAATGTAATAAGAACAAAATTCCCAATGTAAAAATACCCTCTGAAAACAACCTCAAGGTTATGCTGCTAAACACTAGGAGTCTAAACCAGAATTTGCACTCACTGGAAGTAGTCCTTACCCTGGAAGATGCTGACATTTGTGCAGTCACTGAGACCTGGTTTAAGGCTGCAGAGAGCATACCAGCTATACTAGGTTACATTTCCTTCCACATGATCAGACCACAAACTGAAGGCATGAGAACAGAAGGAGGTGGTGTATCAATATTCATTAAAGATAAATACACCTCTAGATTGGTTAAACAGCATGATTCCATTGAATTATTTCAGGTGCAGTTGACTGTAGGTTAGACGCCTCTTCAGGTCATTGCCGGCTATAGGACCCCCTCTGTGAATTAGGACATCCATTCAGCCTTCTTGGATCTACTTGAGTCAATCAAGATACAAGCAAACACCCTGGTTTTGGGTGTCTTTAATTACCCATCCATAGACTGGGTAAATTATATATGTTCTAACTCACTTGCCCAAAGATTCCTGGACTTTGTTAACTCCAGTGCCCTGGACTAGATGGTTGACACACCCACAAGGGGCTCAAATATCCTGGATCTGGTGCTCACCAACATGGGAGACCGCTGCACCACCCCCAGTGTGTGGCCATCCCCATTGATATCTGACCACAAATCAATTTTGCTAGAAGTAACTATAACAGAAGCCACCCCCCCCCCCCCAGCAACAACTAGACTAAAAATCTCCTCTAAGGCCAATTACCACCTTTTTTTCATGATGGCATAAATAGCTTTATAGCCCCTCCTCCCAGTGATGGAATAGACACCTATCCTGAGTTATACACCAATGCTTTATACAAGCACCTGTACAATTGTACTGACTCTGCCATACCTGATAGAACCAAAGAAAGATCTTCAAGGAAGACCAAACCTACCTGGTGGACAACTGCCATTGATAGGCTATACAATAGGAGAAAGAAATTGCTGTCTAAGACCAGGAAGGAACAGTTTCAAAACTGGAAACACTCCCTCCTCAACTTAAACAAACCAATAAGACTCCTAGTGAAGTCCTCCAAAGCTAACTACGAATCCAAATTAGGTTCCCTAACTAAGGATAACCACAAGGCATTCTTTAATTACATATGTAACCTCAAAGGTTGTTGTGTCTTTCGGCTTTTCCCGGTTAGGGGTCGCCACAGTGGAACTCCGGTCCGCTAGTGATTGGTAGTTGATTTTTATGTGCTGTGTTACCAGCCCTGATGGAAGCACCCCCACAGAGTTCAATAATCCAACGGATGCGATGTATCCAACCAAAAAATATTATCACAGATGCAGCAACTAGAATGTCTAACGTTAGAACTTCAATTTATTAACAAGCACTTTCGGAAGGCTTTGTATCCTTCCTTCCTCAGACGAAACACTGAATTACAAAAGTCAGCCCATTAAATAGGCTCATAATTAAACAATCAGTGACATCACAAATTAAATCAATCACTATGAAATTACAATAAAATTACTAACAAGTGCCCTAATGTTATATAAAAACACCCTATAAAATTCTCAATATATTGTGCTATTTGATAAGCTATTTAATAAGCTATTCTAGCTGCCAACCTACAACCCTCCTATACATGTTAAACCAAAATATTAAAATATTAAAACGCTTAACCAATATATCTTATCTTATGTTAAGTTGTATTTAACATGCTATAAAGTGCAATAAAATTCACCTCCATGAAAAAGGAAAACCATGAATTATGTACAACTCAGTGACCGATTTTATAAAACACGATCATGAAGGACATAGCGTCAGCGTAAACAATAACAGCATTATAGTCATAAAAAAGCATCCAAATATGATCATATATTTGATAAAAATAATAATAATAATAATAAAAATGATAATATTGTCTATTTCATATCTAATTTTAATCTATTAATGTGTGTTCATTATGAGTCAATTCTAATTTAAAAACCTATATAATAGTAAATCAAATAATATTAATGTTAATATTAATATAAATGTAATATCAATATCAATATAATATCTAAAAAGTACTTTCTGAAAATTAAAAACCGAAGTTTTTCTTGAGTTCATAACGATTATAAATATTTACATTAAATAGTCATTCTTATTTTGTTTTAAAATAACACATTTTAATAGCTTACATTGATAGTGTCTTAAACCATTCCTTTAACAATAATGTTAACAATGTTGATGCAATTATGAATTCTAAATGTTCTTGTTATTATTGCTACCTCCTTAGTGCTAGATGTCTCAATATACAAGTTAAGGAAATAGATTCATTTAGGCCCGGATCAATGTGTGCTGCCGTCCTTATCTGCCAAAACAATTCTTCTTTTTCTAGTAGGATTTGCCATGGGCCTGACTTAGGATCATCTTTAATTTGTTTTAAAACAGTAAATTTAAAAACATGTTCTTGATGTTCAATAATGTGGCAAGCTAGTGCATTATTCATGTCCTTCTTAGTTATTGCATATAAATGTTTGTAAATTCGCTTTCGCAAGACCCGCTCGGTCTTTCCTATATAGAAAGCCGGACATTTAATGCAATTAGCTACATAAACCACAGCTTTTGAGGCACAACTGAAGTTTCCTAAAATCTTATATTTCTGTCTATTGATAACCACATTATTACCTTCTTGTATAGACTTACATTGATGGCAAGATCCACACTTGGTCATCCCTTTTATCTTTTGAAAGGAAGTTTTCTTGTTTCTTTTTAATAAGGATTTCAAACTGAAACCTTTTCTGTAAGTTATTTTTGGTGAAGGACCCAAAAGCTGGTATAAATGTTTGTCCTCTACAATAATCGCCCAATTCTTTTGTAGGATGTTTCTAATAAAGTGGTGGTCAACCAAAAAAGTACATAAGAATCTAATGTTAACATTAGTGGCATCAGTGCTATTGTCGTTGTCAATAGCCCCATTAGGAGTTAAAACAGAGGGCAATACTTGTTTGCTTAAAATGGGTTTAAAATGTCCTGATTGCCTCTTAAGCATAACTTCAGCTTTAACTTCTATTATCAAGGGTCCAGGGTAACCTCTATTTCTAAACATGTTACTCAGATTATTACATTCATCCAAAAAATCAGAATCCTTAGTAATCATACGGGCTGCCCTTACCATCTGTCCTTTAACTACCGCTCTTTTTTGATGGTAAGGGTGACAGCTACTAAAGTGAAGAAAACCATTAGAGTATGTCAGTTTGCGATGAATTTTACTAATAAATCTAGACTCCATGTTATCTTTACATAACATTATATCTAAAAAGCTGATTTCATTACTGTGTGCTTCATGTGTAAAGTCCAAAAATTCAGTGAGTGTTTTTATGTCTTCGATGAAGACTGTTACCATTTCTAAAGGCCCTTTCCATAATAAAAACATGTCGTCCTGGTACCTAGTATACCAGGCGACATGCTTTTTAAACAGAACATTATTGAATAACAGTGTATTCTCCCAATGGGCCATAACGCAATTAGCGAATGCCCCCCCACATGGAGATCCCATAGCAACTCCTGAAGTCTGTCTATATATTCTACCATTGAAAGCAAAAAAGTTGTATTTTAAAACAAGCTCCAATAAAGTTTCTGTTATACTAATGATGTTCTGTTCAACTTTTTTGTTTTCAAGAAAGTCCCTGACCCATTCCAGTCCTAATTGTTGCGGGATGACAGTATATAAGTCCCTCACGTCAATAGTTAATAGGATTAAACTGGGGTCAAAAGGAATCTTGTTGATGTCTGCAAGGAAACTCCATGAGTCTCTACATATCTGGCTTTCTTTTTCAATAAATGGTTTTAAAATTGTATCTACATATTTGGCACAAGCTACCAGAATAGATCCTCTACCATCTACGATAGGCCTATATGGGGGGTTATCAATGGATGCTAAGACATTCAAATAACTATAAATGTCTGTGTCAATCAAGTTTTCTAAAAACAAGTCCTCAATCGTGCCCCTGATCTTACTATATGCTATATTTACCTCGTTTAGACTAATCTCCTCATATGGACCAGTGTCCAAATGGGTGGATAATTTGTTAATATAATCAGTTTGATCCATAAATATAAGGCCACTACCCTTGTTGGGTTTCATTACTTGAATATTGCAATCCTGCAATAATTTAAGAAGGTCCCGCTGGTCAGTTGTGATGTTAAGCTTGTCTTTGCTACTATGTGTTTTACTGGCAGCCAAAAATCTCAAGTCTAATTCGCAAGACTTTTCAAAAGTCTTAAGGTTATTAACCAAGGGTGGATTAAATAGACTGGCTATTCTAAACGGATTTACCAAAGAGGAATTTTTACCCAATACAGCAGAAAGGTTAAGCTTACGGACGAATAATTTAAGGTCAATAATAGTCTTAACCAAGTCCATATGTGTGTCTGGAACAAACGTAAGCCCTTTCGAGAAGAAGTCAGCCATTTCCATAGTAATACAGAGGGAAGTATAGTTAAAAATCTTAAAATCCCCCTCTGTGCTGTAAACAATGGTTGGCTGACCAGTTCTTGTTATCATTTCTTCCTCTGGTTCTGTTTGTTCTTTGGATTCATTTGGTTTTTGTTCGATCTCAAATTCCTTTGATGTGAGTTCTGACCCTGGTTATGTTCAGCCCCTACTATACCGGTCCTGGTACTATTATTCCTCTGCTGTTGTCCATTGTTGTTACTTATTGTGTTAGATTGGCCAGCTTGATCCTGGTTGTTATCTAAATCAGTGTCAAATTCTTGTGGGGGGTCATTGTTGTTATAGACTTCATCTATAAGGATGTCTAACTGTTGAATATCATGGCTTTCAGTACGGGCAGCCCTCCTATTCATTTTTTGTGTTCTTCGAAAGTTTGTTTGGTGCTTTTGGATTTTACCAGCCCTGATGCACAACCTTCAACGAAGTTATGCCCATTCACGCATGTCTCCACGCAGAAGACGCTCTAGCTGAGAATTGAACCGGACAGCGTCTTACTGTGAGGCGACAATGCTACCGCAGCACTACCACTGCGGGGGTATGGAACCTCAAAGGTAAGGCCCAGATTTGCGCTGAACTCATAGTTAATGGTACTATATATATATATAGAACCTGTGGATATAGCAAACCTGCTGGCTGACAGATTCAGTGAAAACTTCACTCCCCTATCCCCACTACATATACCCCAAAGCATCCCCAACACCTATCCCCTGCCTAGTATCTCTGAGGAGTAGGCCTTAAATGCCCTCTCCAAGACCAAACACACAGCCTCTATGGGAGCAGACAACATCCCAGGCTCTGTTCTACATGGGTTAAAACAGGAATTAGCATCACCATCGAGCACGCTTTTCCACTTTTCACTCACAGTCTAAGCACTGGCTTCATCCCAGTGGAATGGAAAACAGCTACCATCATCCCTTTGCACAAAAGGGGTGCATCCACTGACCTTGAGAACTGTAGACCCATTCGCCTGACCAGCCTTGTCTGCAAGGCCATAGAATAAATCATCATGGACCTTATTAACAAAGATATAGGAAATCTCCAAATGCTCAATCCCACCCAGTTTGGCTTTGTCAGGGGGAGATCATGCCTGCTAAACTTGGAGGATTTCTTTAAGGCAATCACCAAAGCCCTAGATGAGGACAAATCTGTGCAAATATGTGCATATGGCCTACCTAGACTTAGCCAAGGCCTTTGACACAATTCCCCACTCAGGCATCATTGATAAACTCACCCAGCTGGATATCAACCCATATATTGTAAGGTGGGTTGCAAATGGTTCACTGATAGAACTCATAAAGTCAAAATAGGGGACTATACCTCCTCCAGCAGACCCATAATCAGTGATGTTCCACAGGGATGGGTTCTGGGACCCCTACTGTTTGGAATCTACTTCTCCAAAGTGCAAGCTAAAACTAAAGGACTGTGGCTGACAAAGTTTGCTGATGACTGTAAACTGGGAGTGATCATTGAAACTCCTAGCAATGTCAACACTGCAAGACAGTCTTATGCAGACTAATAACCGGTGTCAAAGTCATGGTCTTAAACTTAATGCAAAAAAAATGCAGTATCATCCCCTTCAGCAAGGTTGATTTTCCTGCAAACTACCACATCAATAGCAATACCCTAAGCCACAGTCAGTAGTCAGAGATCTGGGCACACAGGTTGACAGCGACCTTAACTTCAAGTCACCACATCTACACAATGGTAAGAAGGGCATTTTATATTGCTCATCTCATAAGTAAGGGCATTGCCTCCAGAAAAAAGAGGTTACTCTACCGTACTCTTACCTCATCAGGCCAATAATAGAGTACAACGCTCCCTTTGGTATGTTCCTTTCCAAACACCTGCAGCAATTGGAGAGACCACAAAGGTTTCTTACGAAGAAAATTCAGGGTCTTCAAGATCTGTCTTATGCAGACAGACTGAAATCATTGTCACTTTACTCTGTGTCATACAGACTGCTCAGAGGCGACATGTGCTTTGCATATACAGCAATCTCTGACAGAGATCTAATAGAAATGCTGCACATTCGCAAGTCAAATGGCTGGTATGTGACATCAATAGAACTTGCTGGAGAGACAGATTTGTTTCACAGAGGTTGCCCAACCTTTGGGACAAGCTTCCTATTCATGTTATACAAACCCCCTTGTTGGCCCTATTTAAGTGCAATTTGGACGATTGGATGGGTAACCAGAAATTCACTCTGGGGGTTCCACCTGTGT
Source organism: Protopterus annectens (assembly GCF_019279795.1). Taxonomy (NCBI): domain Eukaryota; kingdom Metazoa; phylum Chordata; order Ceratodontiformes; family Protopteridae; genus Protopterus; species Protopterus annectens. Next base: position 304,502,787 of record NC_056737.1, read on the forward strand.
CCCCCTTGGACAGGGGCAATAGCTGCTGATTTTAGTGTCTGCTTGAACTTGACACTCTTAGGAACATGGGTTAAACTTGGCTAGGCTTGTAAGGGCCCTAGGGCTATTAGTCTAGTAACCTCCTATGATCCTATATGTTGTGTCTTTCGGCTTTTCCCGATTAGGGATCGCCACAGCAGAACTCCAGTCTGCTAACGATTGGCAGTAAATTTTTACATGCCAAGTTGCTGGCCCTGATGCACAACCTTCAACGAAGGTACACCCATTAATGCATGTCTCCACACAGAAGACGCTCTAGCTGAGAATTGAACAGGACAACATCTTACTGTGAGGCAACAACGCTACCGCAGCACCACCACCGCAGTTCCTATGATCCTATATATTTTAGTATAATTAGAAATCCACCTTATTTCATATCCCGTGCTGCACACTGTAACAGGGTCACCCACTAAATGGTACCTGTGCTTTTTATCATGTTACAATAAGGCTCAAAGCATAGCTATTATGTTAATGAGGTGACTTAATGTGTCTTTCTCTGAAGCTCACTAACAATGCAGTGCGTTATCACCTTTATTCTGTGTTATAGGGCCCATTCTGGATTGTGGACAAGCACTGAGATGAAATATGGGTGTTTGCCTGTGCAACCCAGCTGCACTACTACAGATTTGCATCGCACAAAGAAGCATGGTTATTGCACTGACCAGTTCCCCATCATGATTATGCTTGGAGGTCACATAGGGTGTGCACATCTGAAGAGACTGGCAATGCAATTGTTACCCTTACCTGAAATACTGGCCATATGCATTATGCTGCAGCAAGGACACTGTACTGCTGCGCTGCCCATTGATGCACATCTTTTTGTTTTCACAGTGGGTGATACTGTACTCCAACTATCATGTCTCTCCTAGACCTGACCTGGTAAGTGCACATGGTCTCACTATGTGCTGCAACAGAGAGTGCAAAATCATTTTATACCTGCTGTATGCCCAACATACATGGCATTTGCTGGGGGGAATATCAATGTACATGTATGAAGTGGATGCCTGGTGTGCACTTCCCAGGTCAATGAGTGATGCCACAGGCATCAACTGCTCTGATGAACAGTGCCAGCATAAATATAGCGATCTGAGGTCACACCAGCCAGGATTTCTCCACTAGTAGTGTAGCTAAGGTTGGTTGAGAAGGGCAACTGCCACAGGTGCAAAGGGTTGAGGGGGTGCAATCGGCTGATCCCAGTTGCTCTTTAATGCATTTCTAGTCAAACCCGAGCACTGTATTGCTCCCTTTGTGATCTAAACTGCAGCAAGCAGTTTGCTACAATTTAAAGAATGCCTTTTTTCAATTAAAACCTGAGTGCTATAGCACTTTTTGCATGGTATAAACTGTAGCAAGCAGTTTGCAACAGTTTAAAAGAAAAATATATATATATTTTTCTTTTTAACAAAAACTGAGAGGAAGGAGGGTTGGGAGGCAGGCTGCAGAGATGGGCCTGATTGACCGAGTACCAGATCTTTTTTCTTGTTTTGCTCTTCACTTGAAGAGTAGTGGGGCATGGATTGAAGAGCTAAGAGGGTGAGATGCTAGTTCATCAGACCAGCACAATATATATATATATATATATATATATATATATATATATATATATGTATATATATATATATATATATATATATATATATATATATATATATATGTATGTATATATATATATATATATATATATATATATATATATATATATATCCAGTAGGCCTGAAAAGTATAGCTATACATGCATTCTGCCATCACGGGTATTCTGTGCTCATAAACATGTTAGTTCTGTTTTGCAGCAGAGGAAAAAATTGTGGCAGACAGGATATTCTGGCAGATGAGAAAGACCATGCTTTCCAGATGGCAGAGTAAGTGGACTATATTGCTAGTTTTCCTATATCTGAGTAAGCATCATGCATTTGTTTTCCATGTTTTAGAATTGGCCCTGCCTAATCCTAAAGGTGGTGATCTTATGAATCACAGATGCTATTGAATATGATTGGATTATTGAGCTAAAAGCATACATCTATCCTGGTTTAAATGATAGTGTTTCACTGGAATAAATATCAAAGGAGGGTTAAGGCACTGATACACAAAATTTATTGGGTACATTTTCATGTGAAATGTACCTTTAAACTGTTTAATACAGATGGTTGATGCCACGTCAATGTGTGATTTAATTTTGTGTGTGTGTGTGTTTGTAGACATATATATGTTTATATATATATCTTGCTTTATTCAGTATGGTGTTTTGGTGTTTTGAGCAAAGTATTTTTTTTTTTTATTTGTTGGATTGGTTTTTGCTTAGCACTCAACTAAATCCACAAATCATTTGGATTTTTTTATTCCTGAATCTGTACTTTTCAATAGCGCTGAGCTTTTATTTTATTTATTTTTTGTAATTTATTGCTTAATCAGTGTTTAATTGTTCATTGGCTAGGTAGATTACTGGTTTTCCCATATTTACTACACTACCCTTTTAAACTATGCCAATTTTACCTGCATTTGTCATGTCTGTATAACAATGAACAGTATCCTGTGTACCACAGTACTGAGCATTTTTTGCTTGTTTTTGCAATGTAATATTTCAGAACTGCTAAGTTGTTAATTGGCTTTGCATGTTACTTTACCATCCATTTAATGCACAACTATCATACACTGGCCTAGTTATACTGTACTTATATCCTCTGATATTATCCTCCATTGTATAATAGGTGCTCACTTGCTATTCTTTTTGCATGTCTTTGCTGACTGTTGTTTCTTTCCAGGGCTTGTTTTCATAAAGAGTAACACATCAGATGGACTATTGTGTTTGTGTCCATGCCTTTTCTCTTTCTCATTCTGTTTTAATTCTGTTTTATTATTTCGTTTTTTCCATTTATTGTCATTGTTTCTGCAGAATCGTCCATGCAGCAAGCAGAGATGAGACAGTGACCACTATTCTCTGTACTGGCCACTACACTGGTAGCTGCCTCTCTACATGGTACTAAAGGTCATCTTGTGCAGGGCAACCTTAAGACCTCAATGGTGACCTCCACTGCTGTCTTTCTAGTGGGTACTAAAGGCTATTTACCCAGTGAAAGGCTCAGTGACTGGTGAAAACTAAGGAGGAACAGCAGCTCAGTGTATGTATTGGCACCATGAAGTGTCTCCTCATGTGGTTGGTATTCTCATGTAGTTGTTCAGGTCCAATTACTGGGCCACCAGTTGCAGAACCCACCCATGTTGTCAGCCACAGATGTGATTGTCATCTGAGAGGTTCCCTTCTGGGACAGCTTGGTAGGTTATCATCGTGATACCCTGTCTTCCACAATAGTGTGGCTTTTCCTTATGTAGTTCTCCTTGTCCCCCCAAAACTGGTTGTCCATCCTTTGTCAGTCTTCATATCCCCATTGTCTCCCCTCCTTTGTATAAATACCTTCCCTGTCAATTTTGTCTGCATTTTATGTTTGTGTATCTGACTCTGCTGCTAGCCCTATACAGTCCTTCCTGCCCACAGCTTGTCCATGCTTTCTTCTTCCCCTTTACCTCATCTGTCCCACTATAGAAGTATCTCCTTCTTTCCATACCCCCTACTACTCCTTCTCACCCTTCCCATTGTCCTTCCATGCATTCCTCTACTTGTTATTCCCTCTTTCTGACTGTTGTAGCATTCTCATCTTCCCATTTATAAAATAAGTATGCACTTTGCTCTGTTGCCCTTCTATGCACACATCAGTAAGTTCTATACAGCTATTCTTCACAGGATAGCTATGGTTTTCAGCATATCCATTGCCTTACAAATACAACCATTTCTCTCCATGTCTTATAAATACAACCAGGAAGATATCTGGAAATTTGTTGTTATCTGTATTTAACTATTATTTCTTAACTCACCTCAAAATGTATTACAGATCTTTGTCACGAAGAACTTTACACATGAAATTAACCCTAAAAAGAAACATCTTTTCCGTATGTGGAAAATGAGGTATAAAAACAGTCAACTTTCTGTCATGCAATATTGTTTTTTATTCCTGATGCCTATCATGATGCACATGATTGGGTGCTATATAAGCCTATAAGTGAACCCCCTCTAAGTAACAGAATATGCACTCTCTTAGGAAAGTTATTATTCTAATAATATTCTTAATGCACTGTCTGCTTACTTCCTCTTTTTAATTGTGGATGCCACATACATACTGGCTACCTCTTCTTCAGGGGATTCCTCACGTACTAGGGAAAACCCCAACAGTTGTGTAACAAATAACTATGTTATTTTATATAAAACTCTTTGTAACTTTATCTCTAATTCTTAGGTTATTTTAAGAGAAATGTAAAAAAAAGTTTTATTCTGATTAGAATGAATGTATTTGTTATTATTGTCTATATCACTTTTATAATTTCTTAAGAAATATTTTTGTCATACATTTTTATTTTTGATTATTTATGCATTAACTTATCTATTTTGTATGGATGGAAGTTTTTTATTATGGTGCTTCAGTTTCTTGAAAATAGTTGTTTTGCCTCAATAATTTTCCAAGAAAAATAAATCTGAAGAAGAAACAAAGGCAGCCAAGTAAAATCAAAACACACAATGACCTCAAAAACTGTAAAATAAGAATGTTTTGGCCACCACAATAGTTTGCAGGCATATTTAATGAAAATCGCTGTAAAAACTTGCACAAATATGATAAAAAAATGCCCAAATACAATAAAAACGAAAACAGAGAATATCAGCAGGTAAGCACTTTCATGGTGTATGCACCATTTCCTCAGACATACTTTTTAAACATATGAATGTAGCATATTTTGGCAGATTTACCATTTCACTGACATTAGGTGCTACATGCTGGCATATACTGTGACAGAGATACCAGATACATTAAGAGCTGAGAGGAGGGCTCTGAGCATACCTCTCAAGTGTACCTCATTACGAGGAACGTACCTCATTTGGGGTCTTAAAAAGTTCATGTTCCTCGAAGTTCCATCAAAGTTCCACATTGAAAGACTCTGTCACACATTCAGTGTTAGGAATTTGTTTACATGAAATCCATTGCAAATAGAAATTAATCATATTAATTCATTAAAAGATCTTTTTTATAAGTAAAACCAGCATATTTTAACCATCCTATGACCTTCCTAGTTGAAGTTGTTAGTAAGCCATTAGTATGTGTTCCACATTTTGCCCATTTGTTCCGCATTATGAGGGCTAGTCCTCCTCATTTTGGACATGGAAGGATGAGAGCTATGGCTCTGAGTGCTGAATATTGCAGATACCTGTGTCTGCTTGCCTTACTTTTCACTTTCACTCGCTGTGGTATGAATGGGTAGGTGAGTGGGTATGGCTGTGCATGTGTGTGTGTTTTATACTAATTTCTAATATGAACTTGGATTCACATTATCTTATGTTTATTCCTTTTCTTTTAAGTTCTTAATGAAATCTACAGTCTAATTTACTTTTTGGCATGCTTTCTTTCTTCCATGTATTCTTTCATTAAATGAAATGCAATGTATTTATGTATAATTTAGATATAGAGAAACATGCACTGGCATCAGTGTCCTTCTGTATCAGTTCAAGTAGCAATTATAACCACACTATGTTTGCTTTTCCTTCTCCATATCATCTTATTGCCCATATATTACATTTTGATTGAAGGAACAAAAAGAACAAATATAGCAGTTTAAAATATGATGGGTAAAATTACCCACCAGACAAAAAAAATGTCATCAGTGACAAACGTATAAATTGCATACATGCATCCATATTTCCACTGATGTTGAGGTGAAGAATTAACTGTAACAGTTATAAATTAGATGTTGCATAAGACAGCCTTTGTCCTTTTGCATTCCAGCAATCAATTTAGTGGAAACCTGAAACTGTAGTTTCAGGAAGTCAACAATTTGTGTCTAATCCAATAATTGTGAAACACCAAGAGCCTAATTATGGGATGGTTGTACCTACACACCACACCTTGGTTGACACAGGTTGTCATGTGTTACCAAAAGAGGAGTTCATGATGTATCCATCTTGATGCCACCACAGTTTACTGCAGGCAATATCATGTAACACTCAGTTCCCATCATGCTTAGCCATCTGAAATAATTTTATTTTTTATTATCATTTTATACCCTCCTTACTTTAAAAATTAAAACAAATCCCATTCAGTTTATACAGAACCTTTAAAAGATCATAATGCTGTTATGTGTGCAGTTCAGTTCCCACAGAGATAAAATTCAAAATATACACATACATATTAAGTAAATTTAGTCACTGACAGTCTAAATATCCTGGCTTTTTGACCAGTCTACATAATGAGAATATTTACAGGTGTCAGTTCCAATAGTATTACTAACCTCAATAACAAGTCATTCTATTATTAGGATGTAGTACTCATTTTAAACTAGAAAAAAGTACAGGAATCTTGAGTTTATAACTACATTTTATTTTATTTAACTCAGAAGACATTGGCATCACATCATTTAACATGGGTGGTGCAGTGGTGCAACAGTTGCATTGTCGTCTCACAGCAAGAGGGTCTCCAGTTCAATTCTTGGCTGGGGGTGCCTTCTGTGAGGAGTCTGTATGTGGTGTCTCCCTGCATTTGTGTGGGTTTCCTCTGGGTACTCCAGTTTCCCTTCCACGTTACAAAGACATGTGTCTGGAGCATTTCTCCCCTGGCCACTGCTGAAAATTGGCTTTGTTCCAAGTCAGACTTTCCCAGTAAACAAATGCTAAATAAATAAACACATTCTTTATAAGTAAGTCCATGCTGCTGTTTGTCATCTGATCAAATATGATCTTAGAATGTGTGTTTCAATGAGTGCTGTACTACAATCAAGCTTTTATTTCCAAACTCTTATGTACTTTTATATTCAGTCTTCCCCTTTTTTTCAGCAAAGATAAATTCTTTGCTGACCTTGCAAATTTTTTTCTGTTCATAAATAACAAAAATAATGAAGTTCGTGATTTTAATTTTAATTATTGGCGGATCAGGTGTTGAGCTGAAAAAACATCTTCCAAGGTAAAAGAAAACATCACTAGAAATGGAATACTCACTTTTCTTAACCACAATTTTTGCAGTTTGTACCATACACTCAGCCTAACTATTGTTTGAGGGTATCTGGGACTTGAGGTTACGTGCTTAAATTCCCATTGTTTCTTTAACATACAACATTTATGACTGACAAGCCTGTGAACCATTGTCACTTACTACCTCCACTGGCATCCCATATATCATACAAGCAGACTTAAGGACAGCAATTGCACACTGGTTTGTTTTATCTCTCAGCTGTACTTCTTTAGAAAACTTAAAACGATAATCAACATATAATATAAAATAAACAAAATTAAGACTTCTAAAGGTAGCCTGGTTGTTAAAAAATATATAAACTTCAACACAACAACAACCAAAAAATAGATAAGTAAACTTTAATTAGACTTTGTTATAAGTGCCTTTTTCTCAGAGACTTCATCAGATTGAAGTAAGAATAAATCAAGCAAAATTTAAGTCCTCAAGACGCATTGCCCACTGTATAATTAGGGTTTAAGCTGCTTCCTTTAAATACATTTTAATATTTTTCAAAATTATTCAAACCAGAGTAGTTGCAACTGGCAAACATTTAAATTAACCTGAAGAAACCTGCCAACTATATTCCGCCAGGCTAAAAAATCTGCATCATCTACTCCGTGTTCATAATTAGTAACAGTCAATAACAACAAAAATATAACTTTTCATCCTGCTACAAACTTCGGCATGTCTAGGCAATGCATCTTAACTTTTAATTGAATAGTGTACATATGCTCATAAATTCTAAAATGAAGTTCTCTGGAAGTCCTTCCCACATAAAAAGCATTGCATCGTATGCAAACAGCAAGATAAACCATAGATTTAGATTTCCAGGTGAAGTTTCAGGATATGTACATCTCTATGTCTCTCACTGTTACTTTCACATTGTCACTTTTTCTGTTTGCATTAATTGCAATCATAACATTTAAACAAAGTTTTTTTCTTAAATTTGTAAGATTTGGTAGGCTGCTGATTCTGCCTTGAAAAATATCATTCATATTCTTAGCCATCAAACTAATGAAATGGGACTCATCTCCTGTATTGCTTAAAATATCTGGTAAACCACTGAAAATCATCCAATTGTTTCTGATACTTTTTTAATACTTATTTCATCTCTTGATGTTTTGCTTAGCATTGACAAACTAACTTCCCAGTTAGGACTTGCTTTGTACCTTGGCTTCCTCCTACCAATCAACAGAGCTTGTATTCAGTTTCTCTGTGGTTTGTGTGGGTAACATGCATAACTATTCCACAATGCTTCACTGTCTTCAGCTCGACTGGGGTGGGGCAAACACGTACGCTTGCGTTTCTTACACAGCAGGATATATTATCACTTTCTGTCGCTTGCCCCCTTTCACAAGCCCACAATCCTATCTGCTACTAATCCCATTCTTAGGAACATTGTTTCTAACACTCCCATGCTACCCTACATATAATATTTAAAACTTTAGAAGTACTAACCCAAACTACCGTAATCTGTTTCACAATGCCACAATCCTATCGGCTGCTAATACCATTCATAGGAACATTGTTGCTAACTCTCCCATACTACCCTACATACAACACTTATAACTTTAGAAGCACTAAGAAACAATCCATTAACTAAAAACACTTTCAGACCTCTCACATTACTTTCCATCACTTACCCAATTTGCATACAATATATTCATCATCATCGTCATCGTCATCAACTCACTTTTCCCCATTTTCTATAGAGATCAGGTTGTCGTGTCAACTGTCACCATCTTTCTATTCAATGCAACTCTCCTGCCTTCTTCAACACTCATGCCTGTCTATCACAGGTCTTCTCTCACACAATCCATCCACCTCTTTGCTGGACCCCCTTGTTTCCTCTTGCCTTCCTTCTGTCTTGGCCAAATCTTCTTCACCAGATTGTCTTCTGCTTTTCTGCACATGTGCCCAAACCACTGTAATCTATTCTCTTTGACCTTTTCTGCAATTGCAGCTACTTTGGCTTCTACTCTTATGTCCTAATTTCTTTTTCTGTCCCACAATTTCCATCCTACCACCCACCTTAGGCACTTCATCTCCCATCATCTGTAGCTTCCTCAACTGCTCTGCCTTTACTGACCAGATATCTGTACCATACAATAGTACTGATCACACAACTGTTTTGTACATGCTACTTTTCAGCTTCTGTGGCATTCTTCTGTCATACGCTACCCAGCTACTCTGTGCCAGTTGGCTGCAGCCCCTCTGATTCTAGCTTTGACCTCCTCATTCAGATTTCCTTCTTCTCAACCACTCCACCCAGATACTTGAAGCTGTTAAGCTGTTTCACTATATTCCTTCTATCTCAATTCTCAGCTTCTTCTGATTTCCCCAATTTGCTGCCATTACCACTATCTTATTTGTTCTTAGTTTCATCCTATGTGCCTTCAGTTTTGCATTCCATTCCTCTACCCTTTGGGAAGTTTTTGCTCAGAGTCTGCCTATATAGCCACATTGTCTGCATACATCAACTTTGTTGATCTGTCCCCTCTGTCCTGTTTGCTAATATAGTCCATCACCAGTATGAGCAGCAGTGGACTCAGAGCTGAACCTTGATGCAAACCCATTCCCAATGGGAACCCCTCTGTGATACTGGACAATGTTCATACTCGACTCATTGGGTCCTTGTACATAGTCTCCACTAATTCTGCCAATGTTTCTTGGACTTCAAATCACTGCAGGACTTCCCAAATCAAATTTCTTGGGACTGTCATATGCTTTCTACAAGATTAGACAGCCCAGACTCTTTCTTCATCTCTAGCTTGTTCTCAAGTATCTGTCTCACTGCAAATATTGGATCAGTTGTGCATCCTGATTTGAACCAAACTGCTTATCTTCCATCTTACTTTCTACTGTTCTGGTTATCTTTTTACCAGTCACCCTCTCCAGAACTTTCATGCAGAGTGATAGGAGCCTGATGCCTCTATACTGCCTTCAGTTGTGTATGCCCCCTTTGTTCTTGAGCACTGTCACTATTATGCTTATTCTCCAGTTATGTGAAATATACCTTTCTCTCCATAATGTCTAAGGGTCAGCTCCCGGTGTTTTCTCCTGTCTACCTGATGAATCTGGGCATCTTGGGGCAATGCAGCAATTGCCTCATGTACACAGACAACCCTCTCCTCCTACCACCCAACACTACAACCTGTGAGAGATGCACTTATATAGCCAAACTGGAAGCAAAGCTCTCTTCACCCAAGATTGGACTAGACAGTCAAGAGGAGAAGGTAAACACTTGCACCATACCACACTCATCAAATAGTCCCTCAAAACTTACACCACCAAAACACACACATAGAAACACAAAACACACACCTACATTCGCGGAGGCTCTCAAAAAAAAAATCTACCCAAGCAACAGGGATCTCCAAAGCAGAAACGCAAGCAACCTCCGTCCCCCAACACAACCCAAATGACACATAGCCCACAAACGCAGTGTGCCACTCAACCACAGTCCATAAGGCATAACAACGTACCCAACAATCTAGTCATAGGTAACTCTATAGTCAGGCACACTGATGTTCCACTCACCAGGCTAACCAAGGAGAAAGTTACTGTCAGCTGCCTGTCAGGTGCCAGGATCCACCACATAACACATGCACTCAGGTCACTCCACAACAAGTACAAATATGACTCTGTCATTGTCCATGTTGGTGTGAATGACCTGAGATGTACCTCCCTGGACTACATGAAAAGTGACATGGAGGAGCTCTCTGATCTTGTAGCCCAGGCAGGTATGACCCTAGCCCTGAGTAGCATCCTGCCATCACCCAGAATAATACCACAGTACAAGGACAAAATGATTGACTTCAACAATTGACTAAGCTTCTGGTGTCATTCTAAGGGGATCCAGTATCAGTCTGCCTGGGATGACATGATCAACAAACCACGATGTTTTGCCAGAGATGACCTGCATCTATCGCCCTTGGGATTTCAGATACTGGCTAAGGCTCTTGCCACCCCTATAGCGCCTTTTTTTAGGCAAGATTCAAATGCCAAATTCACCACCGTAACAGGTACAATCAAGCAAAATCTGAGGGTAATGCTACTTAATGCTAGAAGTCAAAACCTCAAAATGCACTCACTCGAGGCACTCCTTAAAATGGAGAACATCAACATCTGTGCAGTGACATAGACCTGGTTCAAGGCTTCAGAGAGCACCTCTGTATTACCAGGCTGTAATTCATACCACACCTTTTGGCCACCTAACCTGGACCGAAGAACTAAAGGCGGAGGCGTGTCCATATTCATTAAGGATATCCACACCTCCAAGATAGTTGCTCAGCATAATGCATCCGAGATTATCCAAGTGCAATTAATTCTGGGCAAGACCGCAATCCAAATTGTAGCTTGCTACAGATCCCCCACCATGCCCCAGGATTCCCACTCTTCATTTCTTGATACACTGGAAAATATTAGGGTACAACCTAACACTCTAATAATGGGTGATTTCAACTACCCCACCATTAACTGGGAAAACTATTCATGTACCAACTCTTGTGCTCAACATTTTCTGGAATTCATAAATTCCAACACCTTGGATCGATCAACTTATCCACACCCCCACCTGGGGCAGCAATATCCTAGACCTGGTAATTACCAACATGGGCAACAGGTGTTCTACACCAGAGGTCAATTCCTTGTTGGTCCCTCCTTCCATCTGTCTTTGATGCCCTATGGATTGGTGAGCAGGTTGTTGCAGGCATTCCTTATGAAGAGTGTTTGACTATCTTCTTCATCTTTCTGTCTTTGCCTTAGAATCTGATAAAGTTTCTTTGTGCCATCTACTGAGTCCTTTCCAGAAGCTGGTAAAGTGTCAGTGATGCCTTATGCTTTGCTATTGCAAAACCTCTCTTAGCCTCTTTGTTAGCTAACCACTATTTCTTCCTAGCCTGGTCCATCTTTTCTGTCTCCCACTTTTTCCTTCATCCCTTCTTTCTTTTGATGACTTCCAGGACATCTGCATGCCATACCAGTTTTCTTTACATATCTTATTTCCTTACCTGGTTTGGTCTCATAATTGTTCTGTAGTTCTCACACATACTATTTTAAGATGCTGCTATTCTTCTTCAACTCCACCTATTTTCTTTGCTTTTCTTCTTGAGGTGCTTGAGCCTGAGTAATTCCTTGAAATGTTGTGATTTCTCTGTAGTCAGCTTCCAGGTCTTCAGCCTGGTCTCTGTTGAGCATATGGCTTTCTGACAACTGCTTGTATCTGATTGTGGCAACCAGTGGTTTATGCTGTGGGACGACTATTTCACACAAAATATTGTCATTCGTTAAGTCCACAGCAATTATTACCCATGGAATGCATCATCAGTGCAATCAGAAAAAATTCTTCAAGTCCTTAACTTGACACATTATTCAGGGTACATCTATTCCCCATTATGTTTTTTTAATTATTTTGTCCCCCTGTGCCTGCCAGCCATCAAGCCTCCTCTTAATTAGATGCTACATTATTTAAGGGTTGCCATTATCCAGGAGGCTATGGGGATGCTTTTTTGCTCTCAAACAGCCAGTATCCTACCAATGACAGCTTGTCTTTATTTTAGCCTAACCCCACTCCTAGTGGTGATGTGACCACTTGCTTCACTGCAAAGGTCATCTGTGCCCCCATTTGTCCATGTATGCATGCTCTGCCACATGTTTTAAGAGGGGCCATTGTCACTGGCTTGGTTGATCATATTTCCTAGTACTGGATCCCTACATCTTGACCAGCTTCTGTTCTCACCCAAGGTCCTGTTATAAGAGCAGCATTACTCCCTGCCAGGATGGGAATTCCTATCCACCTTGCCTGTGCTGTCAAGCACTCATCTTGCTAGTCAAACTCAGGTGTCCCAGTAAACATCTTATCAGTAATCATGGAGCTCAGTCCTGGCCCTATGGGGCTGGGGAATACCTTAAGCAGCTACAGTGGTATAATAATCACTTTAGTCAGTGCTGGCCATATTAGAAAATAATCTGCATCACTTAACTGTTGAATACATGCTCATCAGTTTGGTATAATAATAGTCACAAAATTTTGGCTAAGGTCAGCAGACATTGTACCATTAAGGACATGCAGCAGTCCTTGCAGGGTTGAAGACCAGTTTCCAAGCCTATGTATGGTATGTTTCTCTATCTCTACAGGTATGTCTCTGCAAGTATTGTGGCAACATCTCCTAGCAAAGCACAATTATGGTGTACCTAATCAGTCTATTGGAGGCCAGCTTAATCACAGTATGGTACTTTTACCCTAAGTCCAGCCTACTTCACTGTCTGGCATACAGCCCATCTTAGAATATAAGACTTCCTACCTGAGCTGGCCTAACAACATTATACAAATAAACTACATTTCACTGAGTCCTACACATTAAGAGACCCTTAGAGAGCTAACTGATCAAGTTCTCCTTTGCCCATCTGGTCATTTTCCCCACATGATCCAAATTACTTAGCACAAGTCATGCCTTACTGGACTGGTTGGCCACTAATAGATTCCTCGCATCAGTGTTGCTGCCATCTTTCCTTAGTGATCCCAGCATTATTACCACAGTTTACAAAGTGGTGCTAATGCCACATGTTACTTTTTGAAAAAGAATACAGTACAGCACTGTTACCAGAGATTAGCACAACTGTTTGATCATGTGTCACTACGGGCATGGATTGCTATGCTGCCCTGCTGCATAGGCTAAACATTCTTCTCCAAATTCAGGAAAAGTACTGTCATGTTGTTATTGGGGGTTTTGCATTCTACCTCTGAGGGTGTACAGCTTTGAGATTGTAAAGTTTTTTTTTTATCCTTGACTTTGAAACCTCAGCGTAAATATATAAAAGTAGCCGAAGTGTGGATGTGTAAGTATATCATTTTTCTAATGAGCTAGCTACAATGATTATAATCCTAAATGAGAGAGATGACACAGGAATGTTGCTTTCTGCTCATCCTGAATATTTTTTTGCACATTCTTGATGTGGCAGCTGATATTGTACTTGGCTAAACTGCTAAAGTTGACTGGCTAGAGAGAAGAGCAGTGCTATTTAAGAATAAATGTTTCTGGCACTTACTGCCCTAAACATTCATATGGACCAGCCTACACTTACATCTAATTAACCAGGCCTGTAAATTGTCTGACATAAGTAGATGTTTATCTTTCAGTAAGCTAGTAGCTGTCTGTATCTCTGCAAAACACCTGAAAAACACAAGACCCATGGTGCTGCCAATAAAACAGCATCTTTGTTTGTGTATTTCTGAGCAATTCACAACTCTGTATTGTCAGGACATATAAAACTAGGGCCAGATGAAAATTAACTAGACTTTTGATAGTATTGGGTAATTACCGTATGTGACATGTACATCATTCTATAGACAAGAGGTATCAGGATGGTACTGACTGCCATGAGGTCAATGTGTGCTTGATTAGTAAGTAGACCAATGTGCACTGTTAGATGTTTATGGTGCTTGTTTTGATGCTCTGGAAGGTGTGTATTTGAATGATGGCCTGCACTGTATGCATGTCTTTCCAATGAATTAAATACATGCAGCATACCATGTGCATGTATGCAATGATGTACCTTTAATGCTGACACTATACGCAATGGCACACTGCTAATGCCAGCACTTCTGCTTCTAATCTTTGTATTGAACTGGGTTATAGTCGCTCCTTGTTTTCTTTTTTTCTCATGTACTAGTGGTCCTTAGTGTGACCCATGCCTACATACAGTGGAACATTCACAATATTAAATGCAGATTATTATTTATACTTTGTTGACCAGGTGTGTCTAACTGGGCAGGAACCCTTTTCAAGGAGAACTGGGTATTGATAAAATGAAGCAAAATAAATACAGGAAAACATTCAATTACAGAGCATAGTGCAGCTAAGGTAAAGCAATTATAAAACAATTGTATATACATGACAGTCATATAGAATTGTATAAGGACACATAAATTGCATCTATACTTAAGTATTTATATTGTAGTCATATACAGCATTTATCTAAGAATACATAAATCAAATATATGATACTGAAATTGTAGTGGAAGGAAGGAAGGAGGAAAGGATTGAAAATTAATGATAAAATTATGGAAGTTAGGTTAGGGGATAGGATCATTAATAGTGAACCTAGTTCTTAGAAGAAGTGATCTTATTAAGTATAGCAGTGATGACAGAAATATTTCTAGATCACACAGGAGCTAATTAGTTGATATGCATTTGGCAATATATGGCAACAAACCTTATAGAGAACTCATCTTATTGGGTTCCTTCTAAAAGCTTAGTTTTGCCTCTGTCATGTGATACGTTTTTTATTTTACTTTTTTTTCTTTTCAGAATCAATTTTTGCAGAGGAAGGTCCAAAAAATGCTTCATACATGACATTTTGCAAATAAATGTTAAAAACGTTCAGCTTTAATGAAGTTACAAACAAATGTTCTATAAATGAAATAAAGTCTCATACCTTTGGCATTTAGTAGTATATTGGAGTACATGTTCATAATTAAGTGTCAATCAGCAGTTCTATTTTAAAAGGTAATTTCACAGTCACTGTTCTTGAAAAAATAAAAAATGTGATCTTGATGTAAATAGCCCATATCTTACACAATAATGTGTTATGCTTAAGTTAAGGTGACCAGTATAATGTAATGTGTGCTTCTTAAAGATATATGTTTTTAGCTTTAAAAAGGGAGACGCTGGGTATGGGACCTACCCATTTAAATATTAATAAACCTGCTGCAGTGATTAGCATATAATATGGAAGATAGAAGTTACAGAGTATTCAACTTACACTATAGACTTCATGAAGTTTAGGCCTCATCTTCTCTCTTTGTGTTACTTATTAAACATCATGTCATAATATGGTATTAGATTGGAGAGCATTTCCATCATACATACGTAAAAGTGAATAATGCATTTCCTTTCAATAATCCTTGTGTTTGGAATAACAGAGCTGTATATCTCAGCGGGAATAATGTCCAACTATAAGCACCTGGAATTCTTTCATTGCAATGAACTTTAGCTGAAAACTGTTAGGTTTGAATTCCAAAATTAGATTCATTCCTCAATACAAGTCACTTAGCTGTGATGCATGAAAACATTCACTGTGCAGCACTCCTGTGCATTGCTGAGGAAGAAGCCATAAAGGTATTTAACCATTTACATTCCTTGATAAAGAAAAACAGAAAACAGGACTACTTATAGATAAATTCAGTAGTTAACAGTCAGCCTGGAAAGAATTTATTTATCAGAGATTTGTTCTTGACAAGAGTTCAACATTCTATAGAGGAAAATAGATACACATGATACCAGTCTTTAAAACAGAGCCAAAGACAGCAGCTTGGTAAGTTGTATGATACTCAAATAATAAACAGAACAATATGTAACACAGGAAATGATGAAACAATGGGCAGGTTATAACAATGGGACACAGGAAATGATGAAACAATGGGCAGGTTATAACACAGAGATGTGGATGAATGTAGATCAAGTGAAATAACTAGCACACAAATAAGAACATATACTTACAAAAATGTGTGTAAAATAAACTTTGAGTTATATAAGTAAAAACAGAGAGATAAAAGCAGGATTTATTGTAAAGGTAGGGGATATGAAATATAGAGTGACGAGGAAACATGTACCAAAGAAAGCATCCAAAATGAAGGTGCTTCAATATTTCTAACTCAAGACTGAACAAAGTATGGCTATAAGATTAACAGTAAACCTTGTTAACTCTTAATGGAGTTTTCAGAATCTTTGTTAGAAAATGACTTTCATAAATATGTATAAAAATGTGATTTCAAAAGCATTTGCACAACAAAACAGAAATATGAGAATGAATTATTAGTTATGTAAGAAATTAAAACACTTGATACTTTGCAGTCTTTGTAAAGTAGGCTGTTGGAAAGAAATACTGCAAATTAGATGAGGGAATGTGGAATTTAAATTAGAAACTGGTGCAGGGTGCAGTATACTGAAAAAAATTAAGAGTCTGTTTGGCAGTAAAGCAAAAGCTGTGCAAGTATTAATATCTTATTTTGGCCACTACATAGCATAATTAGAACAGAAACTGCTGACATTGTCAGTACAAGATAAAAAAATAATTTTTCTTTTAAAAAACTGCTTACACTTAAAGAAATAAATTATAAAATGTTAGGTCTTATGACTTAGGAGACCTAGGAATGATAAAACCAAAGACTAAATGTGTAGAAAACCACTCACAAAATCACAGATACAGCTCTGATACTACGAAAATCCCTAGCAATGATACCCTACATATGATTAGTCTACTTGTTTATAGGCTTAGAAAGCTTGCCAATAAAATATCATATGCAGCTGAAATATGAAGATATGCCAGTGCTTTGTGCTTTTAGAAAAGTACTTTATTACTCAAAGGTAAAGCAGAATAGGAACTGAAATGAATAGAAAGCCTAGAGAATATTAGAAAGTAATTAGAGCCGATGGAATGGGTGAATTAATTGGTCACAAGTGGTCAGGAAAGACAAAACTCATATCTACATTAATAAGCAATATCTGAAGACCATGATCAAGAGAGAACAATATTCCGTTACTTTAAATTGACAATGTGGCTTCAGGAATGACAAATTCCAAGTGTTTCTCAGTGCTAGATATATAACTGAGTATCTGGCATATTAAAGTAGATCAAGACAGTGCTGAAGTGCTGACATTTAAAAGACAACGGGCCGGATTCAGGAAGGCTTACATGGAGTTCAAGAGTAGTGTAAGCCTCCGTGTAAGCCTCCCGATTCAGGAACAGCCCAAATCTCCGTGTAAGAGACAGCTAACACGTCTCTTACACGGACTGGGTGTGGAAATGCTCAATACCTCATTTGCAGCCTAAAGATATGCAAATGAGGTATTTGAGCGATCCACGAAGCCGAAACCAGTCCGTGTAATGGACGTGTTAGCTGCAGAAATGTACTCAGCTGACAACTGAGTACATTTCTGCAAAATTAAAAACGGAGCTATGTCAGCTCCAAATAAAGGGTGCATATGTTTCATTAAGCATGCCAATGGCCAAATATGTGGCCATTGGCATGAAAAACTGTTGCAAAAATAAGTTATATAACTTTTTTTTTTTCACGGGATTTCTGGGTTTAACTGCAGTGCACACCCGCGCAAACGGGGTGCGCTACCTAAAACTAAAAACCGAAGCTTATAAGCCCACAGTTGTGGGATTTATGTATTACATGGAATGTCAATGGAGGGACTTGCAGACCAAAAACAATATGGCCTCTGTTTAGTGGTTGTCAAGGGGGGGAAGCTCCGTGTAACACATGTAACTAGTCATTACTAGGCAATCCTATGTAAATGAGGGTTACAATACTGAATCACACTGCCACATAGGTAATGAGCACTTTCTGAGTAGTGTAAGAGTTAGAGAAGGGGGAGGAACAGAGTAAGAGGTAGGTGACATCACGGGGGGGAAGGATAGTAATAAATGTACCAGATTGGAGCGCAATGTAAGGTAAGAGATGACAGACAGACATCAGGGAGGGAGGTGTGTCCCAACAGAACACTAGGAAAGTCAAGAAATTGAAGGTATACGCTATCCCTACACTCAAAGTTTCTTGAAATACGTGCATGCGCGCGTGTGCGCGCGTGCAAGGCAGGTTCAACATGTGGGAGCGTGTTGCAAACCGTTTACAACGGTTTGCGCGGGCGTGCACGTGTGTAAGGCAGTGTGCGTGCGTTTTAACATGAATCAGCCAAGCTCACACCGTGTAAGGATGTGTGCGCGCGTGTAACACCGTGTAGGGATGTGTGCACGCGTTTAAGTGACTGTGAGCGTGTTTAAGCTGGTGTGCACATTGCTCCTCCACAGGAAACAGAGAAGAAACAGGAAACAACTAAAATACAGGGAAACTGCCAGAAGATACTGCTGGAGTTAATTGGTGGAAACAATTAGAAGCAGGCAATTACACAGGCAGACTAGAAGCCTAACCCAGCACTTAAAACACTGCAAAGAGCAGTGCAGGCTGTTTCTCACAAGAGATACTGCCAGAAACTAAGCTATCAGAATTGAAAACTGAAAAAAGCTGAACCAGAGCAGAAATGCTAGGGGCTGCCATAGCTATTATAATCAGGCATAGGCGAATTGCTGAGGGTGGTGACAATGCAGATGCTGACAGACAACCCAGAGTGAGGAGAAGGAGAAGAGTATACAGGTCCAGGGTCACCTACCATGGGTTACATGAGCTGGAGATAGTAGAGCGCTACAGAGTGGACAGAGACCTTCTGCAGCAGATTGTTGAGCTGTGCAGGCCACATCTCACACACAGAACCAACAGAGGGGAACCCATCCCAGTGGAAACCAAGGTATGTGTTGGCCTAAGAATACTAGCAACAGGTACCTTCCAGAGACCAACTGGTGATATGATGGGGATATCACAGGCATCAGCCTCCAGAGTACTGCACCAGTTCCTGGATGCCATGTCAGCACATGTCAGTGATCATATATATGTCCCTAATGACCATGAGGTTGTGGCCAGCAATATGCGTCTATTCCAGCAAATAGCGGGATACCCTGAGGTGCTGGGTGCAATAGACTGCACGCACATATGCATCAAAGCACCAGCCGGTGAGCGGGGTAGAGCCTACATTAACCGCAAGGGATACCCCTCCATCAACTGCCAGGTCGTGTGTGATGCCCAGGGCATAATAATGAATGTGTGTGCTGGCTGCCCTGGGAGCTACCACGATTCCCATATCTGGCATCTGACGCAGCTGTACCAATCATTTGCCAATGGGGACTTCCCACACGGACACCTAGTGGGGGATGCAGGTTATGCACTTGAGCCGTGGCTGATGACACCCATCAGAAATGCACACACACCTGAACAGGAACGCCATAATGAGGCACACGCATAAACACGTAATGTCATAGAGCGTGTGTTTGGGCTGCTCAAGTCACGGTTCCGGTGTCTGGACACATCTGGTGGAGCCTTGCAGTACACACCAACTACATGTACCCAAATGATCATGATATGTGCTATGCTACATAATATGATCCTGCGGAAACAGCTGCAGCAGGACCAGCACAGGGCTGGGCCAAACATCCCCACCATTGCCAAGGCCACCACAGGCAGGGGTGACTCGGAGGAGGAACAACCTGACCTTGTCCCAGTAGGCAGAAGGAGGCGTGCCCAGTATGCCCTGGCCTTGGCAAAGAGGCAACGATAGCACATACACTTGGTCAGTAGGAACACTGGGACTGATACCCGCTCTGACTCACTCATACAGTAACAGGGATGCCTAACATGACACAACCTGCTTCCAAACATGTACAGGGAGTGTAGTATGTGCATCTGACAGAGGCTTCCCTGCAGCACCACCTGAGGCATGAATGCCATGTGTTAAGTAATGTAATATCATGTACCATATGCACACCTGAGGACCCCAACTAACATCCACCCTCAACAATCATAAACCACAAAAACACAAACCCACCTCATGGGTACCACAAGGGATAGGAACCTAGATGTAATGCTACCCAATGCCAGAAGTATAAACATCAAGATGCGTGCAGTGTAAACACACACAGTATAGAGAATGTAGATATCAGTGCTGTAATAGAAAACAGGGTCAAAGCCCACATCAGCACCCTGACACTACCAGGTCACACCTCATACAGTGATGTACATGTGCAAAAACATGGAACAAGATAAAATGAGGGTGACTAGCAATAAATGGCATGGATAACCACACACCCATGTTTGTACCACAACAAGAAGCAACATGGAATAGCCATGGTCAAAACCAATGGCTAAAACTGACTACTACTATATAGCTTGCTGCAGACCACTGTCCTAATAGCAGGAACTGCCCCAGGCCTATGTTCATAGGTTCATAGGTTCATACTAGGCTATCTGCCCTAGGGCATTTATAAGCCTAGCCCAGAGTTTTGTGGCTTCTGCCACCCCTTCAATTTGATGGATAATATGCCCATTATTTTGCTGTGCCTCTGTCAAGCAGTGATACTGAGGTTATCCCTGGGGTATACCTGCAATCTCCCATCCATTGGTCAAGATCTCACGTGAACAAAGCCAGTGAGGTGCCCAGCCTCACATGTACCAGGATGTTGTTCCACAGCATAGGGACTCTCTGGGTGATGAATCTGTCCCTCCAGCACATCCTATTAATATCTGTGTTGAGGTTTAAGTCTCCTGCCCTTGTAGTTCTGATGGATGTAGAGGTCTTGAGGTGAAGCATGTTCATTAATTCTGGGATGGACATAGCCTTGTATGTCAGGCACAGGTCACCTCTGAGCAGATGGTGGCCGACTGAATACAGCTGGAATTCCTTCAGTCGGGCAGCATAAGAAATATGTTTGAGACCCTTTCACCTCCTGTTGAGGAATTTGTGGGCCCATCCAATTGCCGCAGGTGTTGGGTCAGATACATTCTGAATGGGGCATTGTATGCAATCATTGGTCTGATGAGTGATGAGTACAGGGGAATAATGACCTCCCTTGATCTAGATGTGAATCCCTGCATGATGAGGTGTCCAATGTAGAAGGTCTTCCAAACTACCCTGGCAATGTGAGTGTCAAACAAAAGGTTACTGTCAACCTGGGTGCCCAGGTCCCTGATAACCTCCTCTGTGCTTAGATGATTGCCACCTAGATGGGAGGCAGTGGTAACCTTGTTCTTCCTGAAGGGTATGGCTATGCATTGTTTAGTGTTTAATGTAAGGCCATGGCTCTGGCACCAGTTATCCGTGTCTATGAGACCCTTCTGAAGGATGTCTGTGTCAGATGGGTTTCCAACTATGCTTCCCAGTTTGCAGTCATCTTCAAACTTTGTCAGCCATAATCCTCCTGTGTTTGCTCGTACTTCTGAAAAGTAGATGCTGAACAAATGTGGGCCCAGGACTGAGCCCTGTGGGACACCACTTGTGACAGATCCGGAGTGTGACATGGCACCAGCAACTTTGACCCTGTGTGTTCCGTCACTTAGCCAGTTTGCAACCCATACTGTGATGTATGGGTTCACAATTAAGCTGGTGATGTTTTCAATGATACCTGAGTGGGGTATTGTGTCGAAAGCCTTTGCCAGGTCAAGGTAGGCTGTGTGGACTGCCTTGCCCACGTCAATGGCCTGGGTGACTGTCTGGAAAAAGTCAACCAAGTTTAAAAGGCATGATCTGCCCTTGACAAAGCCAAACTGGATTGGATCCAATGTCTGCAGGTCCCCTATGTCTTCATTTATAATTCCCATTATGATCCTCTCCATAGCTTAGCAGAACAGGCTTGTCAAGCTGATGGGATGGTAGTTTCCGGGGTTGGTGGAGGCACCTCCTTTGTGAAGTGGGTCCACCATTGCCGTATGCCACTCCTTGGGCACATATCCTGAGGTGAGGCTAAGATTAAACAGCTGCCCTAACTGCGGGTGTAATTACTCATTGAGTTCATGGAGCACACAACTGGGGACACCATCTGGTCCCATGGATAAAGTGTTTTCCGCCTTGGATAGAGCAGTTCCCACCCCAGCATTGGAGATGTTTGGGGGGGGCTACAATCCTCTGGTGTAGATACCCTCCAGTTGGGGAGGGGAGAAATCTGCACTGAACCTGTCAGCCAGTATGTTGGCAATGTCTGTAGGTGGAGTGATATCTACATCATTCCGAACTAATTCTGAGCATATCTGGGAGTTCCCTCCCATGTTTCAAACATAGGTAAAAAAGCCTCATGATTGTCCCTTGAGTCCTGAGTGGGTTTACTCTCAAAACTTGCCTCGGATGATTGTATGGGGAACCCAGTGTTTTACTCACAATGAGCAGGGGTGTGTTCCCTCCTACGGATTACGCTCTATCTCGTAGTAGCTCCTTCCTTGTGTTGTAGAGCTTGTTTATGGCTAGGGTCCACCAGACTGGATGCTTGCCTGTGGTACAAAGAGTCTTTGTTTTGTTTGGGATTGCCTGATCCATGCAGTCCTGGAGGTGCTGGTAGAAGGCATTTCTAAGTGATACAGTGGTTTGGGTAATGGTGTCTGCTGGCTTGGGGGTCTTGAAAGAGACCACACCAGTCCTTAGAAATGTGAAGTCGGCATTTGAGAAGGTCTTCACTGTTTGTCTTTCTATCTGGGGTGTGGGTGGGATGTGGACTCCCACTGAGAGTAGTCCATGATCTGATCTCACCAATGATGGGTATACTTCTGGTGTTGAACAGTGTGACCCCATGTTCGTGATGATGAGTTCTAGTATGTTGCCTCCACTTGTGGGGATTGGGACCAGTTGTTCCATGGCATTTGAGTGTATGAACTCTTGGAACCTTTGTGTTAGAGTGTTGTGGCTTGATTAGTGATCCCAGTCCATATGTGGATAGTTGGAATCACCCAGTAGGATGGTGTTTGGAGATACATTTATCCCATTCAGTGTTTGCAGGATAGCTGTGTGAGGTACCTGAGTTTGAGAGGGTGGCATGTAACATGCTACAAACTGCAGAGCAGTCTTGCCTATGGTCACTGGCACCTGGATGGTCTCAGATGCATTGTGTGTTGCCACCAACTATGGGGTGAGGGTGTCCTTGATGAATATGGACACCCACCATCCTTCTTGGAGTTGTCCGGATTGTGGTGCCGGAACTCATGATATGAGGTAACACCCGATAGTGCCGGGGTGCTGTCAGAAGCTGTGAACCAGGTTTCAGGCACAGCACAGACATCAATGTGCTACATACTGAGAAGGGCATAGAGTGTGTGCAGCTTGAGGTTGAGACCTCTGGCATTGAGCAGCATTACCCTTAGTGTCTTTCCTTTACTGTGTTCTAGGGTGGTAGGTGTAGAATCTGAATCTTGCATAAAAAAGGCACAATGGGGGTGGCAAGAGCATCATCTGAAATCCGGAAGCCCGGGGTGACAGGTGCAAGCCGTCCCTTGCAAATCACCGTGGCCTGTCCAGCATGTCATCCCAGGCAGACAGACATTGGACCCCTTTGAATGACACCATAGTTTAAGCAAAATATTACAGCTGATCATCTTGTCTCTGTTTATGTGGCATCATACTTGGTGAAGGTAGGATACTGCTGAAGGTCAGGGTCACACCTGCCTGGCCTACATAATCAGAGGGATCCTCTATGTCTCTTTCCATGTAGTCCAGGGAGGTACATCTCAGGTCGTTCACACCAGCATGGATAATGACTGGGTCAGACTTGTACTTGCAGTTGAGTGACCTGAGTGCTTGCATTATGTGGTGGATTCCAGTGCCCGATAGGCAGCTTACTGTGACCTCCTCCGTACCCGATCTGGTGAGCGGGATGTCAGTGTGTCTGACTATGGAGTCACCTATGACAAGTGTGTCTGGCATTGTGTTTGGCCTTAAGGGCTGTGACTGTTTGGCACACCGACTCTGTGGTCAATGTGTTGCATGTGCTGTGCCCTGTGGAGGCAGTTGTGTGAGTGTCTGCTTTGGTGGCCACTGCCGTTTTGGTAGAATTCTGATCAGAGCCTCCGAGTATGTCTCTGTGTGTCTATGTGTATGATCTTAAGTTGTGATAGTGCCATGTGAGACTGGATTTGTGATGTGTGTGGTTACCTTCACCTTCTCTCTGGTCTTGCTAGTCCTATGTTGAGAGAGCTCAGCCTCTACTTTGGCTATATAGTTGCATCTCTCACATGTATGTGTGTTGTATGGGAGAAGGAGAGGGTTGTCAGTGTACATGAGGCAAGTGTAACATTGCCTCAATATTCCCAGGTTCACCAGCTGAGCAGGAGAGGACACTAGCAACTGATCCCTAGACATGCTAGAAGGAATAGACAAAACAATGTTGGAATACAGGGAGATATCAAGCCCCCCAAACCACATCATAGTGTTTGATTGACAAATACCTACACATACACCGGTGTCTCATAGTGTCATAGTCTACTACTAGGCTATCTGCCCTAGTGCATGTATAAGCCTAGCCATAGTGATGTGGCTATTGCCACCCCTTATAGTGGTAATAAGTGTACAGAAAAGATTCTGAATATTGTGCCTCTGACTTAGTAGTGACACATTATGACCCCCTTACGTAATTGAATAACATGACTGTGCCTCTGTCTAGTCTGTGCCTCCGTCTCATATGCAGTTGTCCAGATGTCTCCTGAAGAGAGTCAGTGAGGGACTCTGTCAAACATGAACTGGGATACTCTGCTAGAGTGTGAGATGCCTCTGAGTTATGACTCTGTCCCTCCAGCATGTCCTATACATGTATGTGCTGAGGTTCAAATCCTCAGCTCTCATGCCTCTGGTGGATTTGGATTGCTTGCAGTGGAGCATGTCCACCAAATCCTGATTGGACATGGTCTTGTATGTCAGGCATAGGTCACCTGTAAGTATGCGGTATGACACTGAACAAAGCTGGATTTCCTCTATTCTGGAAGCATATGACATGTGTTGAAGAACCCTGATCTTCATGGTAGGTACTTTTGGGGTGTCTCCAGCTGTTGCAATTGCTGGGCGAGGTACATACCATATGGGGCTTTGTATTCAATCATGGGCCTGATAAGGGAGAAGGATAGTGGAACAATGACCCCCTATGATCTTGATGGAAAACCCTCCATGATAAGGTGGGCAAGATAGAAAGCCTTCCTAACCACTTTGGCAACAGGGGTGTCAAAAGAGATGTCACTATCTACATGTGTCCCCAGGTGTCTGATTTGTTGTCTGTGCTCAGTGGGTTGCTCTCTATGTATTGATCTGTGGGTACTTTGTTCCTCCCAAAGGGGATGAATCCACATCAGTTGCATTCAGTTTCAGGCCATGCGTCTGGCACCAGCTATCCGCCTTCGTGACGGCATTCTGTAGTATGTGTGTGCCGGCTGATGTATTCACTATGGTGCCTAGGTTGCAGTCATCTGCAAACGTTGTCAGCCACAACCCCCCTATGTTTGCTTTCACATCTGAAAAGTAAATACCAATTAAGAGGGGTCCCAGGACACATCCTTGTGGGACACCACCTGTGACTGGCTTTGAATCTGACAAGGCACCTGCAATGTTGACTTTATGGGTTCTGTTTCTTAGCCATTTTGCAACCTATCCTGCGACATATGCTGTTATATGTCAGCTGTTGAGCTTGGCTATGATGCCTGAGTGTGGTATTGTGTCACAGGCCTTAGCCAGGTGCAGGTAGGCTGTGTGGACTGCGTAGCCCTCATTGATGGCCCTACTGACAGTTTCATAGTAGTCAACTAGGTGCAAAAGGCAGGATCTGCCCTGTACAAAGCTGAACAAGGTGGGAACAAGGGTCCATAGGTCAGTAATGTGTCTGTGTAAGAGCTCCATAATGACTCTTCCCATATCTTTGCAGACAAGGCTGGTTAAGCTTGTGTGGTGGTAGTTGCCATGGTCTGTGGAGGCATCTCCTTTGTGGAGTGGGACCACTGTTGCCGTATGCCAGTGTTCAGGTACATATCCTGTAGCAAGACTAAGCTAAATAGCAGTTGTATATACGGGTCCAGCCCCTTCTGGAGTTCACATAGCATGCAACCGGAGATACCAGCAGGTCCC
This sequence comes from Protopterus annectens, assembly GCF_019279795.1. Classification (NCBI taxonomy): domain Eukaryota; kingdom Metazoa; phylum Chordata; order Ceratodontiformes; family Protopteridae; genus Protopterus; species Protopterus annectens. The sequence goes on from NC_056737.1 coordinate 304,529,347, forward strand.
ATGGATGCTGTGTACTTGTCTTTGCTGAGTGCGGCTCTCACATGGACATCCAAGATGACAGTGAGGTTACATACAGCAGTGATAACTATCTTCTTTTGGGGGTGAGGGAGGGGGTAAATCGCACTGAAGCTGTCCGCCGGAATGTTGCCAATATCTGTCAGGTCACTGGAATATATGTTGTTGTGTACCAACTCTGAGCATATCTGAGGGTTCACAACCAGGTGTCTGACATAACTGAAGTGTGGTTACCTTCATTGTCTATGGTGATTTATGTCCCCAAGTTGACCTTGCATGTCTTTATGAGATAATGTAGCTTTCTACTAGTGCTGATCACAGCTGTCTTCCCTTTTGGAGATGTAGCTCTGTCTTGCATTAGTAACCCTCATCTGTCATACAGTTTGTTTATGGCTGGGGTCCACCAGACAGGACACTTTCCGTTTGTGGAGAGGGTCCTGTTTTTATTTGTGATTGCATGGTCCATGCTGTCTGACATCTAGCTAAGGGGAGGTTATTGTGGTTCTGCAGTTATCTTTCATCAGCATTAGAAATGACCACAATAGCCCCTGTGGGGTGCACCTCATGCAGACACATCCAGCACCTGTAAAGTCCACAACAGTACCTCACCAGGAGTATGACAGAGCTGGAACACATGTAATGTGTAGCCTGATTAAACAGAGTGCAGCTCCACACACTGCCATGCTGTCCACCCAGATGCAAGCTGTGCCTGATGTAGAAAGCCATGTCCGAGCTGGAATCAATGCACATGCTGCACCTTGTACAATCTGAATGGCAGGGAGCTATGCACATGAGGGACCTGAACCCCAGCACTGACATATTTAGGACAGGCTGTACTGCATTATCCAAAACACAGAAGCCACCCCCACGCATGAGTAAACTACCAGTACAGGTTGTCCATAGAGACACTCGTTGAGTCCCCTCAACAGGAATCCTAATGAGTGGATGGGAGATGGGAGGTTTACCCAGGGTATCAATGTTATGTCACAGGTAGACAGAGGCACAGTATACTAAACAAGACATATGTCATGGCAAACTACACTTACAATGTGTTGATGGACAAACACACTCTCCGACTAGCATTAGAAATGGCCTAGGGCACATCGGTAGTGTTTGCCAATGTACACCCATGTTGTGGAATACACTACTGATGTTGGATGAGGCTGTTGTAAGTAGTTCACATCTGAACATAATGCAACATGGTCAGATAGGTTCATAGGTACATAGGTTTATACTAGGCTATCTTCCCTAAGGCAGGTATAAGCCTAGCACAGAGTTCATTGGCATACACCACCCCTTATATGGAAACAGTACTGTGCCCATTATTTTGTCATGCCTCTCTCCAGCAGTGACACAGTGATGATCCCCGGGATAAATGTATGACCTTCCATCCACAGGTCAAGATACCTCTTGAACACAGCCAGCAAGGTGCTCTGCCTCACATGGACCGGGATTGTATTCCACAGCATAGGGAGTCTCTGGGTGATAACTCCATCCCTCCAACATGTCCAACGTACATCCCTGCTAAGGTGTAAGTCACCTGCATTAGTGGTTCAGGTGGATCTGCCGATTCTGAGGTGGAGCATGTCCATTAATCCCTGTTTGGACATGGCCTCGCATGTCAGGCACATGTCACCTCTAAGCAGACAGTATGTGAGTGAATAGAGTGGGAGTGTCTTCAATCTGGCAGCATATGGCAGCTGTTGGGGTTCCTTGATCCTTTAGGTGGGGGACATTCAGGGTGTCTCCAATTGCTGCAGATGTTGGGTGAGATACAGCCAGAATAGGGCATTCTACCTGATCACCGGTCTGATAAGTGAAGAGTACAGGGGAACAATGACCCACTAGATCTGGATGTGAATCCCATCCTGATCAGGTGGGCAATGTAGAAGGTCTTTCTAGCCACTTTAGCAACGTGAGTCTCAGAAGAACGGCGACTGTCAACCTGGGTCCCCAGGTCCATGATAACCTCCTCTGTGCTTAGAGGATTGCCACCTATATGGTAGCTTGGGGTTACCTTGCTTTTCCTGAAGGGTATGTCTACACATGTTGTGCACTTTGACTTCAGGCCATGGCCCTGGCACCAGCTATCAGTTACTGTGAGTCCCTTCTGAAGGATATCCGTGTCTGATGCACTGTCCACTATGGCACCCAGTGTGCAGTCATCTGCAAACATTGTCATCCAAAGTCCTCCCATGTTAGCCTGTACTTCTGGGAAGTACATGACAAACAATGGGGGCCAAGGACTGAGCCCTGTGTGACACCACCTGTGACCAGCCTGGAGTCTAACATAGTGCCAGCAACTCTAACCCTGTGGGTCCCGTCCTTAAGCCAGTTTGCAACCCATCTTGTGACATATGGGTTTACATTTCAGTTGTTAGGGTTTTCCACAATACCTGAGTGGGGTATTGTGTTGAAAGTGTTTGCAAGGCCAAGGTAGGCTGTATGGACTGCCTTTCCCCAACAATGGCCTAAGTGACCGATTTGAAGATGTCAACCCAGTACAAAAGGCATGATCTGCCCTTGACCAAGCAAAAATGGGATTGGTACAATGTCTGCATGTCCCCTATATCTTTGTTTATGAGCTCAATTATGATCCTCTCCATAGATTTGCAGACTACACTTGTTAAGCTTATGGGGCAGTAATTACCAGGGTCTGTAGAGGCACCGCCTTTGTGCAGATGTGCACAACTGGACCCTAACCAGGCTGTTGTGCACACTATGTAAATGTAAAGCGGTGATAGGACTAAAGCCCAGGATACTGACCACCACAGTGAAAGTACTGAAACACTACACTATACAGTGCTATAGTGTTAGATCAGTATGAACGGATGTTGACAATTGTGTGCAAAGTATCTCATGCAAAACCTGCAGGCACAGTATACTCCCTGTTTTGTTCACACAAAAAGCATTTGGACAGTAACTACACAACATGGCACAGAACACACAACCATAAACTGGAGGTATTTGTTGAAGGTCACACTCATCCACAAATGTGATGGGCTGCAGAGTTCAACATATGTAAAGCCCACACTGGGCATGCTCACACACTTAGATAAATGAGACATCTTTCACACAACATGCCATGGGAAGGCTGAACTGGGCATGCTCACACACTTGGTCCAAATGTTACTCCTAGCAACTGTGAAAACACACCAGAGGATGCTCATTCCCCTTTCTAGACACTGATCATGTAAGCACCCTATAAGTATATCGGAGAAAAAGAATCTCTCAGTAATCCAAATAGCACGCTGCGCTAATGCGTCCATCTCTAGTGTCATGACACAGTTAGGTAGGGGTTTGAATCCAGCAGGTGGCAAGTGTGTGTGAAAGTGGGTAGATGTATATGAAAGCAACATCCCTTTTGGCAACTGGGAAAACACACCACAGGATGATCATTCCACTTTCGAAACTCTGATGATGTCAGCACCCTATAAGTATATCAGGGGAAAGAAAATCTCCCAGTAATGCGAATAGCGCGCTGTGCTAATGCGTCTGTCTCTAGTGTCTTGACATAGTTGGGTAGGGGTTTGAATCCAGCAGGTAGCAAGTGTGTGTGAAGGGGGGTAATTGTGTGTGTAAGTGTGTATGAAAGAAACATCCCTTTTGGCAACTGGGAAAACACACCACAGGATGATCATTCCACTTTCTAAACTCTGATGATGTCAGCACCCTATAAGTATATCAGGGGAAAGGAAATCTCCCAGTAATGCGAATAGTGCGCTGTACTAATGCGTCCATCTCTAGTTTCATGACATAGGTAGGTAGGGGTTTGAATCCAGCAGGTGGCAAGTGTGTATGAAAGCAACATCCCTTTTGCCAACTGGGAAAACACACCACAGGATGATCATTCCACTTTCTAAACTCTGATGATGTCAGCACCCTATAAGTATATCAGGGGAAAGGAAATCTCCCAGTAATGCGAATAGAGCCCTGTGCTAATGCGTCCGTCTCTAGTGTCATGACCATAGTTAGGTAGGGGTTTGAATCCCGCAGGTGGCAAGTGTAAGTGTGTATGAAAGAAACATCCCTTTTGGCAACTGGGAAAACACACCACAGGATGATCATTCCACTTTCTAAACTCTGATGATGTCAGCACCCTATAAGTATATCAGGGGAAAGGAAACCTCCCAGTAATGCGAATAGCGTGCTGTGATAATGTGTCTGTCTTTAGTGTCATAACATAGTTAGGTAGGGGTTTGAATCCAGCAAGTAGCATGTGTGTATGATTGATATATCCCTTTTGGCAACTAGGAAAACAGACTACAGGATGCACATACCCCTTTCCAAACGATATCACAATTATGTATGGCTTTTGATTACAGACATGCCACGTGTGTTTTGCACACACAGAATGTACATGTGTGTGGGTTGTCACTCACAATAATGCATGACATTAATTAAAACAGTTATGGCAATGCACACATGATGTATGTGTTTGCCAAATACACATATGTACCTGTGACCTTCAATAGTTACCATGTGTGATGCCTGCCACATGTGAATACATGGTATTTGCACAGGGTAACATTATGACCGTGGTCTTCTGTGCAGGTGCTGCATGTGGGATGTGTATATACAGTGTGAGATGTAGATGCTATCAGCCTAGTAGTGAGGGATGCACATCTGGTCTGGGGCATATAGTCTACATGTTGTTGATGTACAGGAGCTGCATGTTTTCACCTGTTGTGGGAGTGGTAAGACAGTATTCCATAGCAATGCAGTGACTGCATGCTAAGAACCATTCAGCTAGGGTGTTGTAGCTACACTAATTCATTAGCATTCAGTAATTTGTCAGAATCCCTGGTGAGGGTCTGATGCCAACCAAGGTCAGGGGTCTACCAGCCTGTGTCACTTGCTCAGTGATCCCTTCCATGTTCCCTATCATGTATCCCAGTGAGGGACATCCCACATCAGCTGTGGTGGCATGGACAATGACTGAGTCATATGTGTCCATGCATCTGACTGACTTGTATGTTTGTGTTATGTGGTGAACCATAGTGCCCCATGAGCATATCACTGTGACCTACACCTTTTCCAGCCTGGTGAGCATTGTCTCACTGTACTGGACAATAAAAGTACCTAACACAACTGCGATAGTAGTGTTGTATAGCTGTACAGACTGTGCTTGTTTGACACACAGGATTTGTGTGCTATGTGTTATGCGTGCTGTGTGCAGGCCTAATGTATGCCTGTGTGCCAGCTGCAGAGATGTCTGCCAGTCATGCAGGATGCTATCCTTAGGCTTCACAACTGACCTGTTGTGTTTCCATGCTTGTATTGCTGTCCTTGTAGGTCCACATCAGATTGGTATTGCTGTCACTGTAGTATGTCATGCCACCAGACAGGTTATGCCAGTACTGGGTTCAGAGTGCTTAGTCCACAGTTTGGCCATGTGTTTCCATCTCATACATGTGATGTACATCCATGGGTAGAGGATAGGGTTGACTGTGTACATGTGGCAGCTGTGACATTACTACATGATACACATATTCCACAACTGTACCATAGAGGTGACTGACAACTGACCTTTGCACATGCTACCATAGTATTGAGATTACATTGGTGATTAACAGCACATAGGGCCAATGGTGAAAAAGATACATAGGTCCAGAGGTTCGTACAGGGATGTCTGCCCAGGGCATGTATCCACCTAGCCAGAATGTGTGTGCCTTTCAACATGCATTGTGAATCTGTATTGCTATGCCCTTTTCCAAGGTTAGTATACTGTGCCTCTGTCTCACAGTGACACATAAGTGATACCCAGGGTAACCCTACAATGTCACATCCAGTCATTAATATCACTCTTGAAGATAGTCACTGAGTCAGTCTGCCTAACCTCTATTGGGATAATATTCAGGAATGAAGGGAGCCTCTGAGTTGTGAATGTGCCCCTCCAGCATGTCCTATGTATATCACTCCTGAGGTTCATGTATTTCCAGCGTGTATCCTGGTGGGATCTGGATATTTTGAGATGCAGCATGGCCATTAAGTGAGGGTATGACCTGGCCTTCTATGTCAGGCACAGATTGCCTATGAAGAGGCAGTATGTCACTGAGTAGAGCTGCTGTTACTTTAACCAGTCAGTATGTGGCATCTGTTTGAGCCCTTTTATCCCCTTGTCGAGGTACATATGTGGCATCTCCAGTTGCTGCAGGTGTCTGGTAAGGTGCATGCCGACAGGTTCATCATAGTCAATTATGGGCATGATGAGGGATGAGTAAAGGGGCACAATGTCCTCCCCTGATCTACATGTGGATCCCATGATGATGTGGCCCATATAACATGCTTACCTAACCACTTTGTCCATGTTGTTGTCAAATGGTAGAATGCTATCAACCTGTGTACCCCAAGGTCCATAATTCCTTCGTCTGCACTTAATGGATTAACACATATGTGGTACGTTGCGGTCACTTTGTGTTTGACAAAGGGGATGACTATACGCTTTCTGTCATTCACGTTGAGGCCATGACTGTGGCACAAGTCGTGTGTTTGCAAGAGTCCCTTTTGGAGGATGCGTGTGTTAGCTGGTGAGTTGATTATGGTGTCCGGTTTGCAGTCACCTGTGACTTGCTGAGCCACAGTACTTCCATGTTGGCCTGTACCTATGATAAATATATAATGAACATGACAGCTCCCAGGGCTGTGCCTTGTGGGACACCACTTGTACCAGGTTGGAGGCTGACATGGCTCCAGCAATTCTACCATGTGTGTTCTGCCCTTGAGCCACTGTGCAATACCCATAGTGACATAGGGGTTAATATATACACTGGTGAGCTTCCCTAGAAGGCACAAGTGGGGTATTGTATCCAAGGCTTATGCAAGGTCCAGGTAGGCTGTGTAGACCTCCTTCCCTTGACAGTGGCCTTGGTGACTGTTTCAAAGAAATCAAACAGGTTTGAGAGGCAGGATTTGCCATTGACAAAGCCAAACTGTGTATGGTGACATGTCTGTAGGTCCACAATATCTAGATATGTGAGGTTCATGATGATCCTTGCCATAGCTTTGCAGACAAAGCTAGTCAGACGTATGGGGCGAGTAGTGTCCAGGATCTGTGAAGGCACCACCTGAATGTTGAGGGACCACTGTTGCTGTATGCCACTCTCTAGCCACATATCGTGTATTAAGGCTGGGATTGAACAGTGGTGTTATGTCTGGGTGTAGCTCTTCTTGTGGTTCATGTAGGACACAGCCTGGGACACTGTCTGGTCCCATTGATGCAGTGTTTATTGCTTTGGGAAGGGCATCTCTTACCTGAGCATCTGTGATGTCAGGGGGGGCAGCAGTGTGCCACGAGACATATTTGCCCTTTTGGTGTGGTGGGGGGAGAAGGCAGCATTGAACCTGTCCACTAGGATGATGGCAATGTCTGTGTGTTTTGTATTTTGTGTGACATCTTGGATTACCTCTGAGCATATCTGGGTGGTACCACCCAGGTTACTAACATAACTACAGGCAGCCTTGTGATTATCCTCAGTGGCTTGTGGAATCCTCTCTCAAAGATGGCCTTAGACAATCATATGGGTGCCTGTAGTTGTCTTCCAATACTCATCAGTGGTGCCTTCACATTTTGGGAGGTTGTTGTATCATGTAGTGGCGTCATCCTTCTATTGTATAGTGTGTTTATGGCTGGTGTCTGGCACCCAGGACATCTGCCTTTGGAGAATTGGGTCATGCTTTCATATGTGGCTTCATGATCCATGCATTCCTGAATGTGTCCATAGAATGCCTTTATACAGGTATCTGCAGTCTGGTCCATATTTTCAACAGGCCTTGGGCCTTTGAAGGTTTCCACATCATTTATGAGGGGTGTGAACTTGCTTGACATGAGCTGTTGCAGACGTGCCGCCCTCCAGACAGAGCAAGGTGAGGGTCACAGTTAGCTACCTGTCGGGTGATAGAATGTGCCACATAACACAGGCACACAGGTCACTCCACAGCAAGTACAACTATGAGGCAGACATTGTCCATGCTGGTGCAAACAACCTGAGACGTACCTCCCTGGACCACATGGAAAGAGACACAGAGGAGCTCTTACAGCACCCTCTCAAACTCAGGACTCCCACACAGCCTTCATGCTGACACAGGAGAGTTTAGATTACTCTGCAAACACCATCATACTGGGTGACGTCAGCTACCCAAACATAGACTGTGAACATTACACAAGCCACAATACCCAAGCCCTAGGGTTCCCATAGATCAGAGGGGCAGATATACTAGACCTGATCATCACAAACATGAGTACAAACTGCTCACCACTGGGAGTATATCCCTCATTGTTGCAATCAAACCATATACTAATCACACTGGAGTACTGGATCCCCCACATATGCAAACCTCAAACACATCGATGTGTGTGTGGGAAATGTCCCTATTAGCAACTGTGACAGTACAGTACAGGATGCAGATCTCCCTTTTGAAACACTGATGATGTCAGGACTGTATAACTATATTACCTGTAGTGAAGTCCTCCAGTGATTCGCATAGCGCGCTCTGCTAATGCGTCTTCCTCCAGTGTCATAACGTAGTTAGGTAGGGGTTTGAATCCTGCAAAGGGAATGTATGAGTGGGGTTTATGTGTGTGCACAATGCTGGGAGGCTTAACTGCCTTTTGCCAACTGGGAGAACACACTACAGGGTGCACATCCCTCCTCCTACACACAGATGATGTCAGCACCCTCTAAGTACAGCATTAGTAAGGATTTCTCCAGCTACTGCAAATAGCACACTTTGCTAATGTGTCTGTTTCTACTGTCATAACACAGTTAGGTATGGGTTTGAATCTTGCAAATGGAAAGTATGTGTTTTACTGTTGGTGGGGTTAGTGTGTGTGCACAATGATGGGGTGGGATGTGGCTTTTGCCACATGGGGCTATGCACTGCAGGGTGGTCATTACCCTTAACAGGCAGTGATGTTGATAGCACCCTATACAAACAAAACTACAAAAGAGAAGGTGGTGGTACCAATAACACATGTAAGGTAACACTTCTTCAATTAATGTCCACAAAACGGAGTAGGATAATCAAACAATTCTTTTATTCTATACAGACAACATGACAACAGACAACTGCCAGTACTCAGTATAGTGTTACATGCTACTGTAACATGCACATGTACCGAATATACCTAGATAGTGTTCTGAAGCCTGAATGTGGCAAGTGTGTGGATGTGGGATGTGTCTGTGTGTGCATTTCCGTATGGGAAACATGTTTGATGTGGCAATCAGGGTACTACAGTACCTGATGCACATTACATCTTTCAACTGATGAGGTTGCCTGCACCCTGTGAGTACAGGTAGAGAAGGGGACGCCAGTAGTAAACAACATAGTGCACTTCTCAAATGTGTACCTGTCATGTATCAACAGCTACTCATGTAGGGTGATAAATAATGGGAATGGCAGGTGTGCGTGTGCATGTGTGTGGGTAGCAGGGTGTGTATAAATGCATGTGTGACAGAACAGATACATATAGCTGAATCTACATAACAGCACAAGATGTGCATTGCCATAGTCAATGTTAGCATGTGATGGTGTGCAGCTGGTACACTTTGGTAAGTAGTATGGGTGCAGATAACAATTGAGGACATTCATACAGTTACTGCAGCAGGACTGCTGGAATATACACACAATTATACTGGAACAGTGAACAGTTACCAACATGTTACTACTTATACACATCTATGTAGTCACCCTGTGCATCAGCAACGTGTTTACCTTTACCTGCACCGATGTTGTAGTATGCAGGAGGTGGCACAGTGTCATCATATGCACAGGGTGTGGGTTAGGTATGCCCAAGCCAGCCACTGGTAACACCAATTGACATGTGTGTGTATGTGTGTTTGTGAGGGGCAGCAGTACAGGGTGGACCGTGTTGGTGCAGTGTGTGTGTGTATGTGTTTGCCCTAGGTGTTAGGTTTCTGCATGTGTGTAAGCACGCACACAGTCCCACATAATGGCTGCCATGTACAGGGTTTTGTGGACAGCCACAGACTGCACCTGTCAGGTCATCCAGATCAGTGTCTGTGGGCACGGACACGGTACCTGTGCCTGGCAGGGGTGCTACGGGCCGTATCCGGTACTAACCCAGACTGGGTACTGTCATAGGAAGCAGGGGTGTGTTGACTGGACACAGTTCCCTGTTGGGACTGTCCAGAGCCACGTGCACGTGGTCTCCTGGGGCGTCTTGATGACAGCACAGACCCAGCATTGCTGGGGCTGGTGCTGGCACTTGAGGTGCGCGAGTGGGCCTGTTGTCGTCCGCGGCCACTGCCAGCTGGTGCTGTTGCTGGCATACGGCCACGTCAACATCGCAAACGCACACCATCGCCCTGGCCCATGGACATCTGGTTGTGGAGCAGCTGTTCTATGCCCCCACAACGTCTGTCAACGACATCTGTGAAGTTACGGATAGCATTCGCAACGTCACGCATGCCGTCTGTCATGGCTGTGCGACATGCTCTCAGCTCCCTCAGACCCTATCTGGTGTACCTTTCCATACGTGCCTGTGCCTGCATGACAGTTCAAAACATAGTGGAGGTTGACATACCTCCTTGGGCACGTCGGCCAGAGGCAGTACGGCCACGGATGCCCCCACGAGAACCCATGGGCGACTGCCTGCGTGGTACCATTGGAGGCCCCTGCTCATGGCTGTCTTGTGGGGATGCATGTACCACAGGTACCACATTACCCTGATCTATGCCCACTGCAGACTGTCCATCACCTAGGGACAATGGTGACAAAGGATGTAACGGCAGGATGACTGTGCGCATTGACGGGGTTGAAAGCTGTGTACTGTCAATTGGCTGACCAATGGTGGACCCAGACACACCTTCCTGCACCATTACAGACATTTCATCATCATCAGTACCTGGGGCACAAGATTCAGGTTCCCTGCTGTAGGTCACCAGAGCAGCACCAAAACCTACGGGAGGAAAACATGGAACACAGATTACAGTCTCAATACATATTTGACAGAGATGCACTTCAATACTAATGCACACATTCAGAAATGGACACATGCACTCATGGACACTAACACACATGCACACTTGGGCACAGGCACACTTGCACACATGCACACCCCACAGTAAACACACACATCAGTACCGTGTCACACTACTCAATTTACTACAACTGTGTATCACAGGTATTGTGAACACAGTCACCAGCATGTCTACTACAGAGTTACACTACTCTTCCTAGTTTTATAAATTGTTTTACAGATAATGTTAAAAAGACTCACCAGCATGTATGGCCTGCCTCGTTGCTAGATGGGAGGGACCTGGAAGTGTGAAGAGAGTAATGTCAGTGGGCACATGTGTGCCATTTGTTTTGCACAAGATACAGTACAGTAGTACACTAGTTCCCTTATACACATCAGCTGCACATAATGTCTGTATATATATATCATGATGACAGATGCATACCACATGCACACCTTATGCGTGCATGAAGTAACAGTGTACAGAACAGTCATATGTACATACCAGGAGTTAACTCTAATCTCACCCTTACCTCTCTTCAAACGACAACTCAAACTGTACTTCCAAAACCACTGGCTTTGTTCTTCTTGAAGTCCAGGCTAACGTCCCTCTCCCTACCCTCTCTTTACCTTTAACCCCGCATTGTGCATAGAAACTAGCTTCTACCCTGTTTCTTTCACCTTGATGTCCTTCTATGCTCTGACCTACTTCTCCCATCCCTCCCACCTCCTCTTGACTGTCTTCCTTCTTTTCCTCACTTCCCTTCTTGACTCCTGCCTCTTCCATATCATTGTATCTTTCATACTCCTTCTACTTCTCTACCCTTCTGAGCCCTAACTATTATGTATATGGCTTTTGCCTTATTGCATAACCGTTATGCTTTAGGTAGGATTGCTTTGAAACCAACGGTACATTGTGTATGACTCTAAACTGTTTGAGTTCCTTACATGTATGTTGATTTAATTAACAGGCTGGTGTACAATTCTATCATGTTGGCTGTCTGTATTAACAACTTGTCTGTCTGCCTTTATTACGTTATGTGTGGAGCTTTTCTCCACAGGCCTCTACTGAAAATGGACATATATCCAGCTAGACTATCTGGGTCAACAAATGTAAAAGTAATAACAATAAATGAATATGGCATCTTACCTGCACGCTCGGTGTCTTGCTGCTGTGTGGATCCAACCTCCATCATGATGCATGAGTGTTGCTGTTGTTGTACTGGGGCTGGATCCACAACACTTAGCAGTAGCCCCTCCTGTCTGGTGAGGGGGGGATGTGTGGCCACCCCCCCACCTGTGGCAACCTGTTGCCTGCGGATATCTGCAGCACGCTGGTGGACATTTCTAATCAAATCACTGCAGTGATGTCTCACCTGCTCATATGTCCTATCATGCATGCCAACATCATTTATCCTGCTAACGAGGTTTTGCCACAGTGCAGACCTCTCCTGCTGATTCTGGGTGGTGCGTGAGAACAGGATGGCATAGTCACGCACCAGGCTCTGGTGAATCACGTCATCCTCTGCAGCAGAATATGATGGGTTCCTTTTGGAGCCATGTCAAGCTGGAAAGGTGCGCAAACAGGTTATCAGCATAGTATCTCAACAATACATGGTACACATTCTATACAGGAGTATTAACTTCTACTTATTACTGCTTGGTTAAAACTTGATTACAGTGTAGCTATCATTCTATGTCATTTGTACTAAGCACTTGGCCTTCAGACCAGTTGTTTTACATTAGGGAGGTTGGTGGCAAGCACTGTTGTGGCAGGACACATATCTTTCATCCATTGAAGTTGGGAACTGCTGATTGAGGGCCCAGTGTACAAGTGTATTAGTTCTGGTATGGGCAGTTGGCCTTCAGGTCAGTTATTTAACATTAACAAGGCTTGTGGTCTGCACTCGTGTGTGACAATAGGCTGTACTCTGCCATTCATAGCTGGGGACATCTGGTTTCAGGTTTATAGTGCCTGCATATCTGAGCTGTATCTTACTGACATTGCTACACCTTGTTTGCTGTAGCAACCACTACATCCAGGCCTCCTGGATCTACCTTTGTTTATATGCTTGTTATTTGTTAGCTTGTTATTTCACTGGTATGCTACTTCCACATAGTACACAGCTTCTCAACACGTCTGTGACTCACTACTGATATCTGCATTGCTTACTGTACGTATTTCCATGTTACACATGACAGCAAGTGACTGCTTCTCATTGTTGCATTTACTTAATTGTGACACATTGCACTTAGGTTACCTGGCACTTGCTCACTGACGCTTTTATATCAGTCAGCAGTTGTAGGTAATGTCAGTACACCCTCACTCCCCACTGGACCTTGTTTTCAATCATTAATTATTACAGAATTCACAATAGTATTCTAGCATGTCCAGAGGTCAGTTGTCAGTTCCCTCCCCAGTCCAGCTGGTGAGTGTGGTACTCCAGAGACAATGTTAGAACAGATGCATGTACACAGACAACCCCCTCCTCCTAACAACAAATTCAAACTCATGTGAGTGATGCAACCATATACCAAACTGGAGGCTAGGCTCTGTCTACTCAATACCGCCATAACCAGTCAGGTGGCGAAGGAGACCACTCACTACACTTCCAGTCTCACATAGACCTACCACAACAGCAGACCTAACACATGATCACACATGAACATACTTGTAGGCTCGGACCACAGCTCTGCCTATGCAGCAGAGACCTCCTATGCAGACATCCAGGCAACCACTACCACGGAAACGCACATGTGCAACACATGTCACACAAAGCCAATGTGCTGAACACTCACAGCTATTAACAGTAAACAACACACCTCATACACCTGTACTAGGTGCCTCTATCATCAGGCACACTAACATCACGTTCACCAGGCTTAACGAGGTGAGGGTCACGGTGTGCAGCCTGTCGGGCACTATGACCTGCCACATAACACAAACACTCAGGTAACCCCAAGGCAAGTACAGGTATGACTCAGTCAATGTCCATGCTGGTGTGAATGGCCTGACACATTCCTCCCTGGACTACATGACATGAGACAGTACAGAGCTCTCTGAGCACGTAGCCCAAGACAGTTTGACCCTGACCTTGAGTAGCATCTTACCCTCACCTAGAACGATGCCACAATATCAAGGCACGATGATCCCTTCCAACAATTGACTGACATACTGGTGTCATTCACAGTTGTGCCAATGCCTGCCATCTTGGGGTGGTATGCTTTGCTAGGGACAGCTTGCACCTGTCACCCCTGTCCTATTGGAATTTGGCAGAGCCTCTTGCTACACCCATAGTGCCTGTATTAGGCAAGGCTCATAAGGCAAACCCACATCCATTTGTATCACAAAGGATGAGGAAGTAAGAGTGATGCTACTCAACACCGGAAGTCTAGACCTAAGGATGCATGCACTCAAAACCCTACTTAACATTCTGGACATCGATATCTGTGCAGTAACATGAACCTGTTTCAGGTTTCACAGGAGCACACCAGTACTACCAAGTTATAGCTGTTACCATTCTTGTCGGCCCCAACACTTGAACAAGGGAGGGGGGAGTATCAGTATTCAATGCGGATTCCCACGCCTCCACATTGGTGGCACAGTACAACATAGGTATTATGCCATTGAGTACAGAAGACGTAGTTGGGGACCTGGGGAAGAAACATGGTAGCGGTCTGTCATTTGTCAACCACATGGCCAACATGGATTGAAAGACATGTTATATAGCCCAGCTAATCATGAGGGATTCACATGTATGGCAGGGGAGGTCATTGTGCCTCTTTACTCATCCATCATCAGGCCTATAATTGCATACAATGCACCTTTTGGGATGTACCTAACCAGACACCTATAGCAACTGGTACAGGACAACAGTACCTCATCAAGGGGATGCAATGGCTCACACAGATGTCATATGCTGCCCAGGTAAAGTAAATCCAGCTGGACTCAGTGGCATACTGCCTGTTCAGAGGCAATCTGTGCGTGCCATATACAGCCATGTCCTACCCAGCAGTAATGAACATGCTGCACCTCAGGCAATCAGAGTCCCATACAGCCACATGCTCAGGAGAGCTGGACCTCAGCACTGACATACATGGACATGCTGGAGGGCATATTCTAACCGAGAGGCTCCCTTCACTCTGTAATGAGCTCACACTACTGGTTAGGCAGAGTCCCTCATTGACTCTCTTCCATAGGAATCTGGATGAGTGGATGGAGATCATAGTTGTACCCCAGGTATCACTTCTATGTCACTGTTAGATAGAGGCACAGTATACTAACGTCGGACAAGGGCATAGCAGCATAACTTGTAATTGGGTGGCGAAAGACAAACACATTCTACTAGGCTTACCAATGCCCTAGGGCAAATAGCCTAGTATGAACCTATGAACATGTGTGTACTGCTATAGTACTTCTGCCATATGTTGCATGTGTGTGTGTTGTGGGGATGCACAGGTAATGGCGGATACTTCTGCACAGGCGACACGTCTGACACATTCTGGGTGTTCATCCCTACATACTGGATGTGTGTTGCCATCCAACCCTGTGATGTGGACACATTACTCAGCCTGGATATACATATCCGAACAACACCACAAGCACAGTACACTACCTTGCTATGTATGCATGTAATTACACAGTTATTCACTAGTTATGACAGTGATGCTATCCATGCAGCCCATTGGGCCAGTGGAGGCCACAACACACACCGCCAGCACCTTTGCATATGCTTACCACAGACATCCCACATACTGCATGTACTGTACACACATATCTAACCCAGAACAACTGCACACCACTTATTAATCCTGTCCAGTGGACTACAGATACAGGCATATTGTATAACAATAGTAGGAGGCTACTGCAGCAGAGGGCAGATTCACATGACGGCAAGGCATCTGTGGTCAGCAGTGTTAAGATGCTTCACATTCACCAAATGCACAGATATTGGCAACATTGTTGCAGACAGTTTAGGTGCAGGTACCCCCATTCTCCTACACATGTGGTATTAGTTATCCCAGATGACTGTCACCTCCCTATCCTCTCACATGTCCAGGTGAGAGCCACCCTCATCATTGCAGAACACATAGCATCACTGTTACGAAATGGTATCCCTGGATGTGTGCTACATTCACCCCTGGAGGACATAGCACCACATGACAGACTGATATTAATCCCTGGCCATACTACAGGATATGTACCTGAACAGTGCCATACAAACACAGTGGTCCCACACCAATGAGGAGGAACCTCTACTGACCCTGGGAACTACTGCATCATATGCACAACTGGCCTTGTGTTCTAAGCTATGGAAGTGTTAAGTATGGGCAACATGTACAGCAATATTACATATGTTTATATTTCAGGACTATGTACACACAACCTATCTCATGGACATACCTATAGATAGTGAACTATGATACATTTGGAGGTGTCACAGTATACACAGGATTAACCTGCTACTTTGCATTACCTGTGTTTGTGGCAGCTGTTGCTGTGCCAGTGGTGCTTGTTGCTGCTTGCTCCTTGCTGCTTGCTGCTTGCTGCTGCTTTGCTGCTGGCTGTCCTTATATTTGTTTGATTTCTCTCTGTCTCTCTCTCTCTCTTTCTGTAGGTTTTGTGCAATGAATGTATTGCATGAGTGTAGTGTGGGTACTCAATGCTTTTGTAGGTATCTGCATAGGTCCATGTGATGGCCTCTGCACCAATTGTAAGGCAGCATTTGCTAATTGCATGCAGCCAGGTGTGTACTGATTGCATGTCTCACTGTGATTTCAGGACACTGCTATAAAGGGTATGTGAGATAGGCGTTGCCCTTTCAGATTGTAGGGCGTGGACCATGCTGGTATGCTGTTGACAGTGTTCTGTGAGTGTGAAGGTTAGTACATCTCCCATGCTTCATGCTGTGTTGTAGATTCAGGTTGCTGCATTTCTCTTGCCTGTTCCCTGTAGTGAGTGTGTATGCATACTGACACCTACAACTATATGTCATATGTATTGCTATATAAATATATATATATATATCTGTGTACATATACATACTTTCATATATGTACATTAGCTGACATTATTGGGTACAAGCTAACAATTAGCAGGGCTGTTTCTGTTAACACTACACTAGTATGGGAATCCAGTAATTGGGACTATAGAAGTCTGCCTGACATGCTTTGGGTAGTAGACATACTATATTTCCTTTATCTTCATTCCTACTATTACATGTTCCACTTATTTAGCACTATATTCCTGTATGAGAGTCATGGCTTAGTGGTAGGTCATACAGACTAGTGTTACAATGGTCTTGTGGTAGGGCCTACTAGTATGCTTATATTTTACTTTCAAATTGAGTATAGGGCCTATCAATCAGAGTGCTAGGGGCACCTTTAAGCAGTTAAAGGGGGTAGTAGGTCTCACAGGAGCCAGGCTGTGTTGCAGATTCTGGTTGCTGCATTTATCTTCACTGTTTCCTGTAGTGAGTGTGTATGGATACTGACACCTACAACTATATTTCATATGTATTAATATATATTTATATATATGTATGTGTAGATATACATACCTTCATATATGTACATTACCTTACTTTATTATGTACAAGCTAACAAGTAGCAGGGCTGTTTCTGTTAACACTGAACTAGTATGGGAATCCAGTAATTTGGCCATTGAAACTCTACCTGACATGCTTTGGATAGTACACCTCCTATATTGCCTTTATATTGATTCCTACTATTACATGTTATATTTATTCTAGCAGTGTGTTCTTGTAAGGTAGTCATGGCTTAGTGGTAGGTCATACAGACTAATGTTATGAAGAGACTGGTAGTGGGAATTTATTTTTCTTTGCAAACTTTCAAACTGAGTACAGGACCTGTCAATCAAAGTGCTGAGGCCACCTTTAAGCAGTTAGAAGGGTAAGTAGGTCACACAGGGGTCAGGCTGTGTTGCAGATTCAGGTTGCTGCATTTATGTTCACTGTTTCCTGTAGTGAGTGTGTATGGATACTGACACCTACAACTATATTTCATATGTATTTATATATATTTATATATATGTATGTGTAGATATATGTACCTTCATATATGTACATTACCTTACAGTATTATGTACAAGCTAACAAGTAGCAGGGCTGTATCTGTTAACACTGAACTAGTATGGGAATCCAGTAATTTGGCCATTAAAACTCTGCCTGACATGCTTCGGATAGTACATCTCCAATATTGCCTTTATACTGATTCCTACTATTACATGTTATATTTATTTCAGCACTGTGTTCTTGTAAGACAGGCATGGCTTAGTGGTAGGTCATACAGACTAATGTTACCAAGGTCCTGGGTTCGAGACTGACAGTGGGAATTTATTTTTCTTTGCAAACTTTCAAACTGAGTACAGGACCTGTCAATCAAAGTGCTGAGGCCACCTTTAAGCAGTTAGAAGGGTAAGTAGGTCACACAGGGGTCAGGCTGTGTTGCAGATTCAGGTTGCTGCATTTATGTTCACTGTTTCCTGTAGTGAGTGTGTATGGATACTGACACCTACAACTATATTTCATATGTATTTATATATATTTATATATATGTATGTGTAGATATATGTACCTTCATATATGTACATTACCTTACAGTATTATGTACAAGCTAACAAGTAGCAGGGCTGTATCTGTTAACACTGAACTAGTATGGGAATCCAGTAATTTGGCCATTAAAACTCTGCCTGACATGCTTCGGATAGTACATCTCCTATATTGCCTTTATACTGATTCCTACTATTACATGTTATATTTATTTCAGCACTGTGTTCTTGTAAGACAGGCATGGCTTAGTGGTAGGTCATACAGACTAATGTTACCAAGGTCCTGGGTTCGAGACTGACAGTGGGAATTTATTTTTTTTTGCAAACTTTCAAACTGAGTACAGGACCTGTCAATCAAAGTGCCATAAAGGCACTTTTAAGCACTTTAAACCAGGTCTCGTTTGGCGCCAGTTATGCTGAGCTCACGACTGGCGGTGAGCTCCGCTAACACTGCTTACACACCAGCTAATTTCTTTGAAAGAAAAGAAAAAGGGGTGACAGGAAAGTGGTGAAAAAGGGGTCACAAAGAGGGTAAGACAGTAGGGAAACGAGCATGGGATTTGCAGGAGGGATGTAGGTAAGGCCCATAGATGCCCATGTCTTTGGCAGCAACAGCTGTGCATTTCCATGTATTTTAGTGAGACATTGGAAACCTTTCACCTCTGAGAGAGGTGTCAGGACAACATTAATATTTGCTGTAGAGCCAATTGTAATTAACTGTTTCAATGTCAAGCAGACATGTGTGCGACATGGACAGCTATGTATGGGGCGTAATTTTTTTGTGGGTACAGAGTGCCCTTTTTATTTTTTTTCAGGTGAGAGTGGTATGTCAGGTGAAGGAAGTCGGTATAGCTGGGGAGGTAGGTTGGGTAGGTTAACAGACAAGACAGACAAGACGCATACAGGGGCGGTGTATGACACATGTGGGGGGGTTACACAATTGACGGGGACGGAGGTTGGGATATCCAAGATGCATGAGCCCACAGATGGCAACAGTAGAACTGATATCCCCACCCATAGGCAGTTGCCACTGTTCCTTCACAGCCCAGGATGGGGCTGTGCTGGGGGCTGTGTAGGTGGGGCAACGGCTGGGGCCGTTAGCTGTGCCACACGAGCCTCGAGCTGGCGTAGGGGCCCAAGAACAGAGTCTTGGATCCCCCTTCGCACCACAGACCGGACACCTTGGAGGGTGAGTGGACGAACCGCTCCGGCCACACTTGCAGAGGGGGGACGGGCCCCATCCCCCCGAAGGTGGCACAGGGCCACCGGGGGGTCCAACCTGGGCACTAGTGCCAGGTGCAGTCGCCAGCTGAGGTGGGAGAGGTGGGTCCGCTGGGACCTGCCTTCCCAAGCGTTCTAGGTTTGTGAGTAGTTATGTTATTTTGGGTTAGTGGCATTTTATTCCATTCAGATTAGTTGTAACAGCATGCATTTGTATTCCCATCAAACAAACACCCAGATAGTAACACCATTGAACAAGGGGCATATCAATATCACATGCATTATTTGAACAGAAATACACAGTCAAACAACATGCAGGGTTGATTAATGGCAACAGGCCATCAAATTTGCAGGTATGAACAGGGCACATGCACAAACAGACATGCATATATTTTTGAAACGGACAAATGTCCATGATTAATGAAATGTTCACATACCATTATTTAGTGGGTGTTGTTATATGGAATTATAGGGTTGGGTGGAGATAGAAAGTGATGACACATTCATATGTTACACATTGATTTACATTTGTAATAGGTACACAATTAAGTTGAGGCTGATGTTTCAAAATAATTTTTATTTGACTGTCATGCTACACCTGTTACAAATACATCACTATCCTACTTATTTTGAATCTGATCAGATACATCATCCTGCTACACTTTGATGACAGGACAGGGGACAACTATGGCTGTTTAGTCTGTCAGATAATCATTCATTCTATCTACAAATTGTTTATTGTGATCACCATATACAGAATTTGGCCTAGACATTCCAGATTCTGACACACTGAAATCAGTTTGGGATATTAAGATGTACTTCCCACATGCATTTAGTTCTGTAGAAACACACTGGGGCTACTATATTCAGGGGATTACTACTTTATTTATTCATACATGACCCTTTCTGTCACTCTCACACATCCTGCAACTTCACAGTTCAGGTTGGTACTTCTAGGCTTTGTTCACATGTTAGACTGGTGGTGATTCAAACACTTTCCAACCGCCTCACTTCTGTCATGATTCAGCATTTCAACAGGGGATATATCTCACATATGACTACCTCAGATTCTGAAGCTGTACTCTTGAGACTACTGCAGGTTACACTATATTTAATTAATGGTGGGACATCTGTATTACAGCACTGTTTAATTCTATCAATTATATTTCCAGTTACACTTGCATACTGATGAACTTGTTGCAGCCATACCTGCAGACTTTCAATTCTTGCTTGCACATTATATTACTTTTAATCGATACACTGCAGTGTTCTGATACATGCTACAGTATAATATTTATTTACAAGTAATGGGTGGGGTTACTAACCTGCATGGTGGCAGCCGCACCAGCCTACGGGCATACATCTCGCGGTTCGCAGAGGCGGACACCTGCAGCTGTAATGTCTGAAGAAGTAATATTGGACTACACATCTCCATGGCATCAGCCAGTTGAAATCCTTCCATACATAAGCAAAATGCAACTTACTCAGTAGTGGGCGTTGGGCATATCCGGGCCTCCTGGATCCATTCGGGTCAACTGGTCTTGCTTCGTCACTTCAGGTCCGCATGGTGGTGACGGACCTGCTCACCAAGTGCGTGGAATCCCAGTAGCACTGGTCAGATCACGAGCCAACTGGTCCCATGCCTCTGCCCTATATGCTCCCCATGAGACCTGGCCCTGCATGAGTTGGGCCTCGTGATGATGGACAAGGAGCCAGACCATGTATCTGGACTCCTCAATGCCCCAACGCTGTGCTCGAAAGCAACGTCCCTCACCTACTCCACTCATTCTGACTGCAGGTCTGTTCTACAATCGTTTCTGCTGTGTATTCCCACCTATGGGGCTTATATATGCCGCTTTTCCTGCACATTTCTCTGATTGGCCATTTTGGAATTGTATCTACTTTACTGAAAATGCTTTATCATGCTCCATTCTGGATTTTATCCCATATATATGCTATTTCTGCATTTCTAGGTATTGCTGTCATGGCTTAGTGGTTTAGTACCTTGACTCTAGTGCATGGTATCCTGGGTTTGAATCTGCAACTGATTTTTGATTTTCCTGACAGAAATGAGTTGAGGACCTGTCAATCAAACATGCCAAAAGCACTTTTAAGCACTTAAAAGCAGGTCTGCGCTTTCGATAAACGCATGCGCACTGACAGTTAGCTTGTGGGAGCGGCATAAACGGTGTGCACTGGGATAAACCTTAATTGGCTAGTGACACAAGCCATCATCAGTACACGTCGCGTGGAATGCCAGTAGCACTGGTGGATCACGAGCCAACTGGATACATGCCTCTGCCCTATATATGCTCCCCATGAGACCTGGCCCTGCATGAGTTGGGCCTCGTGATGATGGACAGGGGCAGACCATGTCTGGACTCCTCAATGCTAGCAGCTGTGCTCGAAGCAACGTCCCTCACCTACTCCCTCACATTCTGACTGCAGGTCTGTTCTACAATCGTTTCTGCTGTGTATTCCCACCTATGGGGCTTATATGCCGCTTTTTCCGCACATTTTCTCTGATTGTACCATTTTGGGTGCCAGTAGCACTGGTCAGATCACGAGCCAACTGATCCCATGCCTCTGCCCTATATGCTCCCCATGAGACCTGGCCCTGCATGAGTTGGGCCTCGTGATGATGGAC
Source organism: Protopterus annectens (assembly GCF_019279795.1). Lineage (NCBI taxonomy): Eukaryota > Metazoa > Chordata > Ceratodontiformes > Protopteridae > Protopterus > Protopterus annectens. The sequence continues at coordinate 304,551,781 of NC_056737.1, forward strand.
AAGGAGCCAGACCATGTATCTGGACTCCTCAATGCCCCAGCTGTGCTCGAAAAGCGTCCCTCACCTACTCCACTCATTCTGACTGCAGGTCTGTTCTACAATCGTTTCTGCTGTGTATTCCCGCCTATGGGGCTTATATATGCCGCTTTTCCTGCACATTTCTCTGATTGGCCATTTTGGAATTGTATCTACTTTACTGAAAATGCTTTATCATGCTCCATTCTGGATTTTATCCCATATATATGCTATTTCTGCATTTCTAGGTATTGCTGTCATGGCTTAGTGGTTTAGTACCTTGACTCTAGTGCATGGTATCCTGGGTTCGAATCTGGCAACTGATTTTTGATTTTCCTGACAGAAATGAGTTGAGGACCTGTCAATCAAACATGCCAAAAGCACTTTTAAGCATAAAAGCAGGTCTGCCTTTCGTTCTTGGCAAACAAGCATGCGCACTGACAGTTAGCTTGTGGGAGCGACGCGCAAACGGTGTGCACTGGGATAAACCTTAATTGGCTAGTGACACACATGTTCAGCTCAGCACAGCTAGTTGCAAACAGTTTCAGCCTGTTAAACCGGGTTAGCAGCAGACGCAGTTTGCAGCTTTTAAACACTACTCAGCTACGGGCAGTCTGTCTCACAGCAGCTTAGCTATCAGTACATTTCTGACTGTTTTTATTATTGTGTTACTTCTAAATATATGCTCCATTTCATTCCATTTTACAAAAGGGAATACTTTTACATTTGTACAATACTGTCAGGGGGCTTTTTAGTGCTTATTTACAAAAAAAGGTTGCTATGGGCTCGAACCCTGCCTGCCTACTCTTAGGCCAGCAACTCTACCGCTAAGCTATTACTTCTTGGCTTACTTTGCATATTTAGTTCTTATATCCTTTTCCTTGTCTGCTAACTGCAATTGCGCTAGTAGCACACCACCTGGCCACAGTAGAAAACATTTACGGGGTTTAAAAAAAATAAAACAGGTTTTAATTTAATTTTATAACATCTCTGCACTTTATACACTGATGGTCTGTCGGAGCATGTATTGTGTAGTGTGTTTATTCACATTTCCATGGCCTCTCTCGTGGCTGTTTACTTTCAGCCATTCTAGTCTTCCGGGGGCATGTCCGCTTGCAGGGCTTAGCGTACGGACACGCCCCCTACTCTCTTACACGGACCGTGTAAGAGTTACTAGTGTGATTCAGCATGCCTCATGCACCTCATGCATATGCATGACATGCTGACATCACACCGTTTAACTGCAGCCTCCGTGTAAGAGTTATAACTCTTACACAGAGGCTTCCTGAATCCGGCCCAACAATTAGATTCTGTTATTAAATGGTCAACTTTTCTTCTTTTTTCTCCCTATTTACTGTCCCTGCTATAAATAAACAACAATACAGCATGCAAAATATTTTAAATTGACTGTTTCTCTCCACTAGAATAGTACCTTACTGTACTGTGCTGGTTTCACTTTCAAAAAACTTTTGTCCCACCCTGGAAAAGTCTCCAATTCACTGATGTCATCAAGGCCACTGGATACAGGTAGTTTTCTGACCATTTCTCTCTCCAAACTGACATCACCACTACCATCCTAAAAACCCATCCATGCTGTGATGTCACAGCTCTCTGGTCTTTTCCCTATTCATACAAAAAGTAAAGGCTAGAACAAGGAAACAGTTCATGAGTCAAGTCTCCTGCTGTGAGCTGTCAATCACAGTAGGTAACAACTCAAATTACCCTTAGCACTTTGACAGCTAGGGAAGCTAGATGTGAAGGGGGATGGGAGATGAGTCAAAGTAGTATAAATTCAGGCTTCACAAAAGACTGCAGTTTAGCCATTCCAAAAAGAAGCAGCAGTAAAAAGCACTTTGAAAGTCTGTTCTGTGTCATTTGCACTGTTTGTGTTTTAGTCTTTGAATGACATGAAATGTTACTTAAAACTGACTGAAAGACAGCAATGTATGCATGTAAAATCAGTGCAGTGACAGGAGCTTTAGGAAGAAAGAGGCATGCGTGATGTAATTTTTTACAGACAAGCACTGAATTATGGGATATCTAGAGGCAGACTAAACAATCAGAATTACTTCAAGATGCTAGACCCCATGTGGTCAGACCCAGAAATTACATATAAAAATATTTAAAAACCTGTAAATAGTCCTAGAGGGGTGTTAAAACGCAGGAAATACCAAACTATGATGAAATAAACATTTTTTTTAATCTGTGGCTGTGGTTCTCCTTTAAGGCTTTATTAAGGGAATACAAAATCCTCTGATTTATATTTAGCATTTTGGTAGTCTCAAATTTGTTCCAGAGTACTTTTGCCTAATCAATTAAAGGATTAAAATGTCTTATAAACATGATTAATGATTTCTTCGTTTGAAAGCAGACAAAATGAACATGGCGAGTAGTGGCTACACCTGTTGAACAAATTAAGGCAGTATCATTTCAAACTAAGTAAGAGCTTATGTCAAATCAGAGTGGCAAGTCTAAAATATACAGGTTATAGTCTAATGTTAGTGAGGCTGAAGTCTGATCTAGAAAATTATCAGAGCTATTTCACAAATGGCAGAACCAGAAGACAAACGGGCATTGCAGAGATTTGAAATGCTTAAAAAGCTAATCATTAATAATCTGATGTGGATAAGCCATCTATGTTGCAAGTAACTGCAATTCAGAATGGAGTAGAAAGTATGTTCCTATGAGAAAACAGACCATTTTTATGGGTCAAAGAGTTTAAGGACTGTAGCTTCAATAAGCCATTGGTGGCATCATGTTCAAGAAAACACAGGTTTATTTGAAAATCCATGGAGTGAATGAAAATAAAGCCCATTTAGCTTATAGTTCAAAATGAAAACAAAACAGTACATTTGGTGTCTTTCCTCCAAATACTGACAGTCCTACACAACACCTCTAAAGAGCAGGCTACCTTTCAAGAGTTCCCGGTTCTCTGCTAGACAATGATTCCAGCTCTGTAGACAAGGTGTTTCCACTGGATATGCCCCACAAATCAGCTTTGACTGTGTTATTGCCATCCACACCTACAAAGCCTTTTAGGTAAGCTTCTCCTCATCCTTGTGAACCTCCACACAAGCTACAGTGATTAGCATGGCATGTAGTATGCAAAAATACTTAATAGTTAAGACTGTAATACAGACCTAATGGAGTTTATATCACATAATTTCTCTGAGCTATCTATTAGGCATTCCTAGAGATGAGGAAAGAGTACAACTTGGCATTCTTAGACTTGGAGAAAGCATATGATAAAGGTCCCAAGAAAGCTGATTTGGGCAGTTCTGATATAGTTCAAAGTCCCAGAAAGAATAGCCGAATTAGTGAAGGCTATGTACAAGGACCCAATGACTCAAATACAGTATTCAGACTGCCAGAGGGGTTCCCAGTGGGAGTGGGTGTGCATCACAGTTCAGCTCTGAGCCCACTGCTGTTCATACATTAGCACACAGGTCAGAAGGGAAATATCAACATAGTTCCTGCAAATAATGTGGCACAAAGGTAGACTTTTAGCAAGAACTTCAGCAAAGGATAAGGTAATGGGATGCAAAACTGAAGACACATGAAATGAAACTGAGTGCAGATAAGTTAAAAGTAATAAACAAACAAATTGGCAAAGTACCAACACCATCAAGATGTTGCTCATAAACCAAAAACTTTAATATATCACTTTAAAATAATAAATAGAACAGCTAAAACTTCCATATAAACTTGATAACTGCTTTTGAGTAAACTCTTCCCCAGATCTCACATTAAACATTAATTAAGGACATTTAAACAGGCTGCTATCCAATCACTAGCAATATGCAAATTAGATCAAAATGGCTATGAACCTCATTGAATAAAAACTGCCTATAAGGACCAATAAAACTCCTTTGCTTTAGAAGCCAGTTAAAGCCAATTGTTAATAAAAGGCATCTTGGTCCAATCAGTCACTATATGCAAATGAAATACAGCAGGAAGACATTCCAATTGAAATCAATGGAAAGCCTGTCATTATATCAAAACTGGCTAACAAAAATTATGTAGAACTACTTAGCATATAAACTAAAATACTCCTGTTTAATTTGGCCTCATTACTATATGTATTACATGTTCAAGGAACAACTTGTTCCCTGTTGTTTATCTATAGCATATAAAATAAAATTGTTCCTTGATGTTTATCTATAGCATATAAAATAAAATTATATGAC